>NC_025691.1:1737039-1740386 GCF_000633955.1 Camelina sativa
TTTTTTTTTTTTTTTTTGTCAACCAGAGAGAGGCTTTCTTACTTATTGTGGTTCCAGTTACTTTTTTATTCTTCTTCCTTTGGAATAAGAATCTCTCTTTGCTTATTCATTTGATGATGATACATACGAATATTATCATCATCATCATCGTGCTTCAACTTCAACAAAATTCCTAGATCGGCTTTCTTGAATCACGTGACGGCGGTGATCCCAAAGCGAACACGTGCGACTTCATGTGCCCATAATGACAAATTAATGTTTTAATATTCGTTTGTTTAACTCGCTAGACTTTGTACTTTATTCACCACTTAATCACATTCACTTCTAATTAAGTAAAATAAATAGTATTTATTTAATTGAGATAATGTTTACTCTTCTGACGAATAACATGCAAAAATGATGACCTTATGCTCATCCACTGTCCTTTCTGTCTCCCCTTTTTTAAAAAATAATACGAATAAATTGTTGAGTAGTGTATTGACTATTGAGATATTCATGTTTTGTGGCTAATAGAATGAATGACCACCTTAGAGATATTTCGTACTAACAACAAAATAAAAGACTCATTCCACAATTCATAGCGACGTACATATATATACATTAGTCTGACTTCGAAGCATAGTATTCCATTGTAGTATTTAGTACTAGTAACAGACTATGGTTTCATTTACTTTAGGTGTATGCACCGTAATCCAGTACGAACAAAATATTTCATTAAATTTGTGGAATCTGAAGCTAAAAGACTTACCCCAGTGAAGCATAATTAGTACACGTCGATGATTTAGCCACGCAAGCTTTTTCGTTTTTATTCGTTTTATATTTTCTTACACGTCAAGCTCAACAGTTTGAAGACAAAGCTAGTGAGAAGATGATGTGGAATGGGCTTCTGTTTGTATTGTGAATTATGGGCCGTGGGGCCTAGTCTCCATAGAATGCGACAACCACCACTTGGGGACATTGTTTAGCACAGAAAATGTGTCAGACATAAGACAGAAAACACGTACGGCGTCGTTATACGCCATAGCCATAGGAATGTTACGGTGCGTCGGAAAATCTCCGGCAAAGCCACAATTTTGAATTGGGCCGTGATATGTATATCTAAAACCCATTTATATTCTTCTCATTATGGATGATGCAAACGACGCGGTGTATTCGAATCATTATCTAATGCCAAAACATAAATGTATAGAATTCGTACATCAATTTAAAGTAAACTTCAACGTCCATATATAACGTCTACATACTCCATATAAAATAAACCAATATATATTTACGAAAATATGTTTGTACATATATAGCCTCTTATAATAACTTCTTATCTTATTTTTCTTGCTTTGAATACAACTTTTGCTGGATCAACTTTACTACGTCGTGCCAACCCACTAAAATACTGATCATGTTCTGCAGGTTGATANACATAATATTTTTTTCCTATCATTTATCTTCTTATGTCTCTTTCATGCATTGCTCTTATAAATTTATTCATTTTTTTAAGCTATACAACTACTCACAATGTACAAACACGCACGACACATGCATATGGTATANAAGCCGAATCATTTTACTTTAGGTTAAGGTTAATTAAATCTAGAATTTTATGATATTTTCTTATGGAATATCTAAGACAGAATTGGATGGTGTTAATGCCTTTAAGGACGGAGATGCGGACAGGTGGATCGTGGATGTGAGTCCCANTGTGCTCAATTTTTATGTGCCACCGCCAATCATCATAAGGGGAGGCTTTGATCCGGGAAGATGTGTCTGATTATTTAACCAATCTATGGATTTCAAAGAGTATATATGATTTACTAGGCTTTAAAGGTAGAACATAAGCATTGACTTACAAATTGCAGATACACGGTGTTCGCAGAATAGCGGGCGTGGCGCAACTTGTTGAAGTGTGTTTGGTCTGTTTCCACAAACGTTCTTGCTACACAGTTTAGTAGAGTAGAGTTGTTCGGCAGATAAATTAGTGATTTATGGATGATAAGAGCCGACAATTTTAATTATTGGCCTATCCATAACAAGTTCTGAAGCTACAAAATATTTTATCATTGCACGAAAGATAATTCAGTAAATCCACGTGGCCGCATGTGGGGACCGTTCTCATCTTCACGTGCCTCGAAGATTTTTCTTTGTAAGACGAAGCTAGCCATGAAGAAGGTAAGCAAAGAAAAACAAAAAAAAAACCGAGAAAATGATTTGAAAGATTTCAAATGCTATAAAAAACCATTACTTGACTATGAAGTGAACTAATGAAGTCAATTTACAATCTTTTTAAAATTATAATATTAATTTTGTTGTGCTTATAGCATAATCCCGCGCTAAAATGGCAGGTTTTTAGATCATGCCAAGTATTTTCATTTAGTAATTGCAAAAATATTCGAACATACAATTTACTACCTCACATACGGTATAATTTTCTGGTCAACTAACACTCATAGTAGCATGCATTTATAAATGCGATTGCAAGAAGATGTTAGCATTTGTTACTAAAGACTAAAGAGTCCACTGGAGTGGACATTAACTTCTAAAACAAGATGGCACGAAAGTAGAGGAACAGCCAACGGAGATAAACTTGTATTTTATTCAGTTTAATTAACATTTTTTATTTTACTACCGACAATAGTTTTTCCAGCTGGCATCTTCTGTCTCATTCAGAAGGTTCCCTTTCGTAGACACCTATATAAATAGTATATTTTGTCGTTGTAGAATTTCTTTTCCAAAGTATAAATCGCATGTAGGAAAAAAGTTACATAGGGAAATTTGTATAGTACTGTGTTGTAATTTCTGTCCGAGCTTATCCGAACTTTCATTTTATTTTTGTTGCCATGAATTCGAAGCTTGAACTAGTGGTTTTCGCTAAATTGCATACACACACTTAATTAACCACTAGGCAATATTAGTTTTATCAGAAGTATCTCCCCAAAAGAACCACTAGGCAATGTAATCCAGCCAATTAGTTGACCAAACAGAATTAGGAACTTGCTGACCACAAGTAAACAGAATTAGAAACTCCTTATAAACAAAAAGTATATTTTTTTAATTAATCAAATTTTGATTTATCCAAAATGAATTCACTTATAGAGTTTGATCAAATTCTACTCGGTTTTTATTTAAGAAAAACAGAAGAAAACATATACTAACTTAATAAATATTTAAACGATGTGAAGTTGTGAACTAATTGGAAAAAAAAAGAGCGAGAAAAACGAGTGTAGAGAGAATGTGACGGTGATTGGTGGGCCTAAGCCTGTCATGGTTCAGTCTCATCTTTGAGAAAACTAGATAGATACACAGAGCAAGTACATCGACGTACGGGTGCGCTTAGCTTCTCCCCAAGCGGCTCT
>NC_025691.1:1742118-1753479 GCF_000633955.1 Camelina sativa
ACTTGGCCGGACCCATAAATCGCCGATTTGAGCCACGGAGAGAGAGTGGGACACACGCGCTGTGACTTCTAGTGAACTTGCCGTTAACACAACGCTAATAAAGCTGAGATATTTCGATCCAGACGCGTGTAAGGTTGAGATAAATTGGACAGAAAAGGTGTTCAGAGGAAATGGTCCCCTAAAAAGGGTAATAAGAGAGGAACGCATGGAAAGATATTACGATGCATGGAACTGAGCCTTTCTGTGTCCGTTTCTAATTTATCCATATGGCTTTTCACATTCACATACATAGCCTCTGGTTTATGAATATTCTTTACTTTCTCTATACTGTTTAATGTATATACTTATATCCTTTAGACCATTACAATAAATGTGTTGTATGTATATTATATACATTACAATTCGATATTCACCAAGATTACTGTTGTGTGATAATTAAACAGTTGAAAGTGACTCTTTCAATTAAACAGTCGTGTATAGTCTTACAGTTTATTAAATCATGTCTTGTGTTTGAACAATATGAACTATATATTGAAAGGACAACAAAAAATGAACTATCTCATGTATGTTTTAAAAATCAAATGAACTATATATCATTAAATTTAATTAACTAAATGTTACGTTGTTAGCAAAAACAAAAATAACTTGAAATAACGATATACTAAAAACTAAAAAGAAAGAAAGTAGAAAGTGGTCTAATTATATGCTAATTCTTCTAGTTAGGAGGTTTTCTATAAGTTGTTGGCACATGGTAAAAAACTAATTGTGAAACTGAAAAATGTAACTAAGTAATTGAGATCAGTTATTGTTTTTTACTATGCAATTGAATTTTTTAGAAAGGTTGTTCTAGGAAACAAGTCTACTGTCTACATTTAATTTCTCTTTTTGATATCAACAACTAAGTGAACTAAGAAGCTACGTCTAAGACTAAAAATGTAATCAAGAAAATAAACTACGTCTGAAGACTGAAGGGTACTTTTACGATATTTTTTTTTTTTTTTTTGATAACTGTTAATTATATTACCAAAATGGAACTTGAGGTTTACAAGAGTTTAAAGTAGCAGTTACAGCCCAAAAAAAAAAAAAGCTGTAGACGACATTTGTGGCAGATCCGAGAGGGAAGAAGCTAAAAAGCAGAGAAACTGAACTGAATAGTTGAGTATGCAGGGTTGAAAAATCAGGGAGCTCAGCCAGTGATGTGGGCGAGCCAAGGAGCCAAAAGACCTCTTCCTTGTTTACTATATTGGTGAGCAAGGAGGATGTCTCTGATAGTTCTGTCAAGTACCCGGAAGATAGCATCAGGAGAGGATATAGGTCCTTCGTATAGACGAGAGTTGCGCTCTTTCCAAATAGCGTATATGGTAGCCTGAATGACAATCTTCTTCAATGTGGAGGGGAGGTTTCTAGTGGTGCCGAGGAGCCAATGAACCAGAGTCTGCCAAGAAGAGAAAATGAGAGGTGGAAGACCCAGTCTAGGGAGCACGTGACCCCAAAGCTGTGCGGCGTAGCTGCAATGTAGAAAAAGATGGTCCCTTGTCTCTTCACTATCCGAACAAAAGACGCAAGTAGAATCAGCAGTAATCCCCCAGGGAACGAGTCGACATTTCACAGGCAGTCGATTGAGATTTGCAACCCAGAAGTGAAACGAGTGTTTAGGGATGCCACGCTTGAACCAGACAGCCTTGTGCCAGCTTTTGGGAGAGGATGCGGGTCTCAAAGCTTCCCAAGTGAGTTTAGTGCTAAAAAAGGTTTTCCTAGCGCCCTCCTGACCCCAAGAGAAAACATCCGGTCCTTGATTATCAGTAGGGGGATCCAATAAAATCAGAGTATTCCGGACTGTGAGCAAAAGAGGATTACGAGTCCTGCTTGATGGAAGTTTCCAACCATGCGGACCAGCTCCTTGCGCTACTTTAGCCTCCCGAGGAATACCCATTAATCTTGGTCCATCAGGACCCAGGTAGTCAATGAGAGGACCCAAACCGCACCAATTATCATACCAATAACTCGTAGTTTTACCATCGCCAATGGAACTTCCCAAAAGAGATTTGACCAACGGTTTCCGAGCATGGAGATAACGCCACATCCAGGAGGAACCTTGGGGGACATCAGCTATCCAGTAACCAGCGTTCTTGAGCATGTGTTTCTTCATCCAAGCAACCCAAAGAGATCCACTATTCGTGATTAGCATCCAAACTAGCTTCATAGTCAAGACTTTATTCCAGATAACAAAGTTGCGAAGGCCCAGTCCACCTTCTTTCTTTGGTAGACATATGTCTTTCCAGGAAACTTTGACAACAGGGCGTCTGGTGATGTTTCCAGACCACAGGAACGCGTTACACATTGTCTCTATAGCTCGCAGGCAGCCTTTTGGTAAGGCAAAGGCTGGGGACCAGAAATTTACCGTGCTGTAGATAACCGCAGAGATTAATTGGAGTCTGCCAGCAAAAGAGAGGGGTTTTGTAGACCAAGCAGAGAACCACTCTTTGATCTTGTCCAGCAGCGGAGAATAATCCTCTTTCTTAAGCTTAAGATGAAGTAAAGGCAAGCCAAGGTATCGCACAGGTAGGGAACCAATCTGGTAACCAAGTTGATCAAGGCCATCTGTCGGAGAGCCTACCACGAACAGTGTGGATTTATCTCTATTCATGTGCAACCCAGATAGATTTTTGAAGGTGTCAAGCAAGGAGGCAATCTCCTGAAGAGAACTGAGCCCTCCATCATATAAGATCATGAGATCATCCTCGAAGACAAGGTGGGAAATAAGAGGGTTCTTGCCAAGAGGATGATAGCCTATATGACCTGTTGCGAACCTGGAATTGAGCATGTTGGTCAGAACTTCCATAGCAATCACGAAGAGAGAAGGGGAGAGCGGGTCCCCCTGTCTTAGACCTCTGGCTCCTCTAAAATATCCACAAAGTTCCCCATTAACCTTAACAGAGAAGGAAGTGGTAGTCAGACATTGCTTAATCCATGCGATGAACTTGGGCGGGAATTGGGCAATCTCTAGCACCCTTAAGATGAAATCCCACTTGACACTATCGAAAGCTTTCCGAAGGTCAACTTTCAAAAGAGCTCTAGGAGATATGTTGGTTCGACCAAAGCCTTGGACCATCTCTGTAGCCAGGAGCACGTTTTCAACTAGCAACCTACCCTTGACAAAGGCAGACTGGCAGTTGGAGATCATGAGAGGCAACAGATTCTCCATTCGGCGAGCAATTATTTTGGAGATGGTCTTGTAGATCACGTTACAGCAAGAGATTGGTCTAAACTTGGTGATATGCTCAGCTCCTATCTCTTTTGGAATTAGACTCAAAGCGGTAGCATTTGTTTGCTTTAGGAGATTTCCTGTGCTAAAAAACTCCTTGACAGCCGCAATGATATCATGACCAATTATATCCCAAGAAGTTCTATAAAACTCTCCCGTGTAACCATCAGGGCCCGGAGTCTTGTTTGTTGGCATAGAGAAAACTTCCTTTTTGATTTCATCATCCGTGACATCAACAATAAGAGAATCAGAGAGGGATTGGCTTAACCTGAAAGGGATAAAATCCCGGAGTTGCTCAATCTTAGTAGAGGTGAGAGTAGAAAAGTCTCCCCCAAGAAGGTCTTCATAAAAGGACACACAATGTTGCTTAACATCTGCCGAGTTGCTCAGCCGTTGCCCTTGAGCGTCTACCAAGTAGTGGATCTGGTTCATGGCTCGCCTGGTTGCTACAATTCTATGAAAATAAGCTGTATTGAGATCCCCACATTCAAACCACTTGATCCTCGCTCTCTCATATAGGAACTTTTCCTCGGCCTTAGCGAGGAATAGCCAATCCTGGTGAGCCTTTTTCTCATCTACCGCTGCTGAACGAGTAGGGTTGGTCAGGAGGATAGACTGGCAGTGTAGTAGTCGTTCCTGAGCCTCCTTGGTTCGTTTCTCCAAATCCGAAAAATGCTCTCTATTGAGGTCTCGGATGACGTTTTTCAGAGCTTTCAGTTTCTTTGCCAAACAAAATTGAGCAGTGCCTTGATATTGAGTGGAGTGCCAAAACATTAGGAGTCTAGGTAAAAACTCCTCGTGCTGAAGAAGATAGTGGGAGATCATAAAGTGACTTCGACCTCTTTGCGCTTTGTCAAGATCAATTATGGCAGGTGAATGATCTGAAAAGTCGGGGTCATTAAACTGAGCAAAGGACAATGGAAACTTGACCATCCATTCATCATTAATGAGGATTCTATCCAATTTTTTGGCAATAGGATTCTGCTCCTGCTTATTCCATCATGTGAACTTATTCCCTCGGATGGAGAGATCTTGAAGATTAGCGTAGAGAAGACAGTCTCTGAACTCCTCCATCCCTTTCCTGATTCGAGTGCCTCCCGAGGAATGCTCTGAGGGATTTAGGGTTTGGTTAAAATCTCCTATCACTGTCCAAGGCCGAGAGTTGATAGAGGGATCCCTGGAAAGTGAACATATCTCCTCCTACAGTTGTTGTCTCCCATATCGACAGTTAACCGCATACACAAAGGATACAATGATCTCGCTGTCCTCATTAGGCAACAAAACGATGCAGGTGATCATCTGCTTTGATTTGGAGTGAATGAAGAGTCTCACTGACTGGTCCCAGACAACCCAGATTCTACCCAGCTCTGCAAACTCATAATTAGCCTCAAAATTCCAACCAGTAAAGGTGGACTGCAAGCACTTGTGAGATTTGTGTTGCCTAACCCGCGTCTCCACAAGACTGCCAAAAACTGGCTTATACTGCCGTAGCCATTTCCGGAAACCTCTCCTCTTTACACTATGATTAAAACATCTTACGTTCCAACAAAAAATGTCTCTCTTTGACATTAACGGGATGATTTGGGGGGAGAGCTCTTCCCTGTGGAAGCACGCTCGAAACGTCTTTCCTTCTTAGACAAAACACGGATAAAGTTTGCATTATCAGCCGGATTATCGTCTTCTTCAGAAGGGGAATCCGAAGAAGATGATTCCTCTACAGGATCAGATTCCGAAGAGGATGGAGCCGAGGATGAGGAACACCTGGAAGGTAAGGGCTTCTTGGAATGTTTGGAGGACTTCGGGGGTTTGGGGGGATTGCCCAAGTCAATAGCCATTTCAAACGAACCTGATTTGGGGTGAGGAGAGGGAAGCCGATTGGAGGGAGCATCCACAACAACCGAAATTTTCCTTTCTCTGTCTTTACGTCTCCTACTCGGGTTTTTTCTGTTGAGCCCTTCAGTGGTGGTCCTCGTCATTCGCGGGCAGTCTTCACCCTTGTGAGCCGTTGAGTTACAGCGGGTACAGAGAATAGGGGCCGTAGGACATCGTTTGATGGTGTGACCTATTCCCTGACAGAAATCACAGGTCGGGGGAAGCCAAGGGCTTGATACTTCAATTCTGGAAATCTCCCCTGATTCAAACTGAACATTAACAGCTTCTGGCAAGGGTTTGGTAATATCCACTATCGTGAATACTTTGGCCACCTCTAAGTCCGTTAGATTGAGAGTAGCAGGGTGACAAAAAACCGGATGACCAATCATCCCTTGCCACATGTTCAAGAGCTTCTTCTGAAAAGAACTGAGGAGGGACACCTCTGAACTCCAGCCAGACAGNGGAGAATAATCCTCTTTCTTAAGCTTACGATGAAGTAAAGGCAAGCCAAGGTATCGCACAGGTAGGGAACCAATCTGGTAACCAAGTTGATCAAGGCCATTTGTCGGAGAGCCTGCCACGAACAGTGTGGATTTATCTCTATTCATGTGCAACCCAGATAGAGTTTTGAAGGTGTCAAAGCAAGGAGGCAATCTCCTGAAGAGAACTGAGCCCTCCATCATATAAGATCATGAGATCATCCGCGAAGACAAGGTGGGAAATAAGAGGGTTCTTGCCAAGAGGATGATAGCCTATATGACCTGTTGCGAACCTGGAATTGAGCATCTTGGTCAGAACTTCCATAGCAATCACGAAGAGAGAAGGGGAGAGCGGGTCCCCCTGTCTTAGACCTCTAGCTCCTCTGAAATATCCACAAAGTTCCCCATTAACCTTAACAGAGAAGGAAGTGGTAGTCAGACATTGCTTAATCCATGCGATGAACTTGTGCGGGAATTGGGCAATCTCTAGCACCCTTAAGATGAAATCCCACTTGACACTATCGAAAGCTTTCCGAAGGTCAACTTTCAAAAGAGCTCTAGGAGATATGTTGGTTCGACCAAAGCCTTGGACCATCTCCATAGCCAGGAGCACGTTTTCAACTAGCAACCTACCATTGACAAAGGCAGACTGGCAGTTGGAGATCATGAGAGGCAACAGATTCTCCATTCGACGAGCAATTATTTTGGAGATGGTCTTGTAGATCACGTTACAGCAAGAGATTGGTCTAAACTTGGTGATATGCTCAGCTCCTATCTCTTTTGGAATTAGACTCAAGGCGGTAGCATTTTTTTGCTTTAGGAGATTTCCTCTGCTAAAAAACTCCTTGACAGCCGCAATGATATCATGACCAATTATATCCCAAGAAGTTCTATAAAACTCTCCCGTGTAACCATCAGGGCCCGGAGTCTTGTTTGTTGGCATAGAGAAAACTTCCTTTTTGATTTCATCATCTGTGACATCAACAATAAGAGAATCAGAGAGGGATTGGCTTAACCTGAAAGGGATAAAATCTCGGAGTTGCTCAATCTCAGTAGAGGTGAGAGTAGAAGAGTCTCCCCCAAGAAGGTCTTCATAAAAGGACACACAATGTTGCTTAACATCTGCCGAGTTGCTCAGCCGTTGCCATTGAGTGTCTACCAAGTAGTGGATCTGGTTCATGGCTCGCCTGGTTGCTACAATTCTATGAAAATAAGCTGTATTGAGATCCCCACATTCAAACCACTTGATCCTCGCTCTTTGATACAGGAACTTTTCCTCGGCCTTAGCGAGGAATAGCCAATCCTGGTGAGCCTTTTTCTCATCTACCGCTGGTGAACGAGTAGGGTTGGTCAGGAGGATAGACTGGCAGTGTAGTAGTCGTTCCTGAGCCTCCTTGGTTCGTTTCTCCAAATCCGAAAAATGCTCTCTATTGAGGTCTCGGATGACGTTTTTCAGAGCTTTCAGTTTCTTTGCCAAACAAAATTGAGCAGTGCCTTGATATTGAGTGGAGTGCCAAAACATTAGGAGTCTAGGTAAAAACTCCTCGTGCTGAAGAAGATAGTGGGAGATCATAAAGTGACTTCGACCTCTTTGCGCTTTGTCAAGATCAATTATGGCAGGTGAATGATCTGAAAAGTCGGGGTCATTAAACTGAGCAAAGGACAATGGAAACTTGACCATCCATTCATCATTAATGAGGATTCTATCCAATTTTTTGGCAATAGGATTCTGCTCCTGCTTATTCCACCATGTGAACTTATTCCCTCGGATGGAGAGATCTTGAAGATTAGCGTAGAGAAGACAGTCTCTGAACTCCTCCATCCCTTTCCTGATTCGAGTGCCTCCCGAGGAATGCTCTGAGGGATTTAGGGTTTGGTTAAAATCTCCTATCATTGTCCAAGGCCGAGAGTTGATAGAGGGATCCCTGGAAAGTGAACATATCTCCTCCTACAGTTGTTGTCTCCCATATCGACAGTTAACCGCATACACAAAGGATACAATGATCTCGCTGTCCTCATTAGGCAACAAAACGATGCAGGTGATCATCTGCTTTGATTTGGAGTGAATGAGGAGTCTCACTGACTGGTCCCAGATAACCCAGATTCTACCCAGCTCTGCAAACTCATAATTAGCCTCAAAATTCCAACCAGTAAAGGTGGACTGCAAGCACTTGTGAGATTTGTGTTGCCTAACTCGCGTCTCCACAAGACTGCCAAAAACCGGCTTATACTGCCGTAGCCATTTCCGGAAACCTCTCCTCTTTACACTATGATTAAAACCTCTTACGTTCCAACAAAAAATGTTTATCTTTGACATTAACGGGATGATTTGGGGGGAGAGCTCTTCCCTGTGGAAGCACGCTCGAAACGTCTTTCCTTCTTAGACAAAACACGGATAAAGTTTGCATTATCAGCCGGATTATCGTCTTCTTCAGATGGGGAATCCGAAGAAGATGATTCCTCTACAGGATCAGATTCCGAAGAGGATGGAGCCGAGGATGAGGAACACCTGGAAGGTAAGGGCTTCTTGGAATGTTTGGAGGACTTCGGGGGTTTGGGGGGATTGCCCAAGTTAATAGCCATTTCAAACGAACCTGATTTGGGGTAAGGAGAGGGAAGCCGATTGGAGGGAGCATCCACAGCAACCGAAATTTTCCTTTCTCTGTCTTTACGTCTCCTACTCGGGTTTTTCCTGTTGAGCCCTTCAGTGGTGGTCCTCGTCATTCGCGGGCAGTCTTCACCCTTGTGAGCCGTTGAGTTACAGCGGGTACAGAGAATAGGGGTCGTAGGACATCGTTTGATGGTGTGACCTATTCCCTGACAGAAATCACAGGTCGGGGGAAGCCAAGGGCTTGATACTTCAATTCTGGAAATCTCCCCTGATTCAAACTGAACATTAACAGCTTCTGGCAAGGGTTTGGTAATATCCACTATCGTGAATACTTTGGCCACCTCTAAGTCCGTTAGATTGAGAGTAGCAGGGTGACAAAAAACCGGATGACCAATCATCCCTGCCACATGTTCAAGAGCTTCTTCTGAAAAGAACTGAGGAGGGACACCTCTGAACTCCAGCCAGACAGGGGCTTCAGTGAGTTCAAGCATAACTGGAGAGAGGCCAGGTTCCCAATCCGCAACAAACATCGATTGACCTTCAATATGTCACACCCTTTGAGCTAATACTCTACTCCGGGTTTCATCGCAAGGGATCCGGTTAAGAACCGATTTCGGTCCTTGCTTAGAAATGGTGATATCCCTCTTGCGGCGGCTCCAGTTGTCGTTGAGAATAGCAAAAAGAGCTCCTTTGGAAGGAAGGTTACCATGGAACTGACCTATGATGAAGTCTTTCCATCTGTTTTGATTCTTTTTTATCACCGCATTAGGGATTTTAACACATAGTTCCCCAGATTCGAGAGAATAGGGGGTACCCTTCTTTTCCATCTTACCGGAAGAACCTAGAAGCATTTGCTTCCAATTCGGGAGGGTTAGATTCAGGGGAGCAGCCACTGGGTCTGTGATAGGGTCCGGGATCTGAGTTCGCGAACCACTCGAGGTTGTTGGACTGACCACAGGGCTAGACGATTTTGCCTGACTGGAACCTTCCACGGAAAGGTCCTTTAAGGCGGCGGAATCAGGAGGCGCATTCGTTTTTGTCGGAAGCGGAACATGGGGGAGTCGAAATCTGCGGTTGGGGAGCTACCGAGCTCTCAGCTCGACGAAAGGGAGGAGCTGATGAACCAGAGGACGAGGGCTTGCGGGGGAATTTCTTTTTCTTAGTCATTTAGGGTTTCGAGGGTTGCCGCCGCCGAAATCGGCAACGGCGGGGAGAAGGGAAAAGGGGGGTTTCTCTTTTTTTTCCTAAAGCTAAACTTTTGTTGAATGATGATATTTTTCTTCTTGTACAAACACGTTATATGTGTTCTTGTTTTTGTCGCGCGAAACTTACTGGGAAGAAATGTTGTCAGAGTTGACTGGCATTATTATAACTTGGTTCTCGAATTGGCTTTTTTTTTCTTTCTATAAACATGTGTTACCATAATATTACATTTTCCGAATGTAAATATACACCAAAATAAAAATATATGGGCTCCACTTTGTCGACGTACACCAAACCATCGTGTGTATATCAGTGTGATAATTTATAGTATATAGTTCTCCAAAAACTTAGAGCCAATCACATTTATAAACGCCTAAATAAGTATGGTTTCATTGCATATATAAAATCCTAGGGACACGGTTTTTACAAGTAAATGGTGTATACATGTAGTTTAATATTCTCGCGCGCTAAAGAATTCATCAAATAAGAGTGTTCTGGAAACGGTGTAATGATACAAGTCAAACACGATTATTATTTAGTCATTGACGATGGGAAAAAAAGATAAATTTCCTATAATATTGGTCATGTGATTATATTAATTTCGGTACTATCTATATTTGCTAAGAAGTTTCATCAGTCACATATATTTTTTAGACCTCTATAGGCTATGAAATATAAAAANACACATTGTCTCTATAGCTCGCAGGCAGCCTTTTGGTAAGGCAAAGGCTAAGGACCAGAAATTTACCGTGCTGTAGATAACCGCAGAGATTAATTGGAGTCTGCCAGTAAAAGAGAGGAGTTTTGTAGACCAAGCAGAGAACCGCTCTTTGATCTTGTCCAGCAGAGGAGAATAATCCTCTTTCTTAAGCTTACGATGAAGTAAAGGCAAGCCAAGGTATCGCACAGGTAGGGAACCAATCTGGTAACCAAGTTGATCAAGGCCATTTGTCGGAGAGCCTGCCACGAACAGTGTGGATTTATCTCTATTCATGTGCAACCCAGATAGAGTTTTGAAGGTGTCAAAGCAAGGAGGCAATCTCCTGGAGAGAACTGAGCCCTCCATCATATAAGATCATGAGATCATCCGCGAAGACAAGGTGGGAAATAAGAGGGTTCCTGCCAAGAGGATGATAGCCTATATGACCTGTTGCGAACCTGGAATTGAGCATCTTGGTCAGAACTTCCATAGCAATCACGAAGAGAGAAGGGGAGAGCGGGTCCCCCTGTCTTAGACCTCTAGCTCCTCTGAAATATCCACAAAGTTCCCCATTAACCTTAACAGAGAAGGAAGTGGTAGTCAGACATTGCTTAATCCATGCGATGAACTTGTGCGGGAATTGGGCAATCTCTAGCACCCTTAAGATGAAATCCCACTTGACACTATCGAAAGCTTTCCGAAGGTCAACTTTCAAAAGAGCTCTAGGAGATATGTTGGTTCGACCAAAGCCTTGGACCATCTCCATAGCCAGGAGCACGTTTTCAACTAGCAACCTACCATTGACAAAGGCAGACTGGCAGTTGGAGATCATGAGAGGCAACAGATTCTCCATTCGACGAGCAATTATTTTGGAGATGGTCTTGTAGATCACGTTACAGCAAGAGATTGGTCTAAACTTGGTGATATGCTCAGCTCCTATCTCTTTTGGAATTAGACTCAAGGCGGTAGCATTTTTTTGCTTTAGGAGATTTCCTCTGCTAAAAAACTCCTTGACAGCCGCAATGATATCATGACCAATTATATCCCAAGAAGTTCTATAAAACTCTCCCGTGTAACCATCAGGGCCCGGAGTCTTGTTTGTTGGCATAGAGAAAACTTCCTTTTTGATTTCATCATCTGTGACATCAACAATAAGAGAATCAGAGAGGGATTGGCTTAACCTGAAAGGGATAAAATCTCGGAGTTGCTCAATCTCAGTAGAGGTGAGAGT
>NC_025691.1:1756096-1769529 GCF_000633955.1 Camelina sativa
CACACCCTTTGAGCTAATACTCTACTCCGGGTTTCATCGCAAGGGATCCGGTTAAGAACCGATTTCGGTCCTTGCTTAGAAATGGTGATATCCCTCTTGCGGCGGCTCCAGTTGTCGTTGAGAATAGCAAAAAGAGCTCCTTTGGAAGGAAGGTTACCATGGAACTGACCTATGATGAAGTCTTTCCATCTGTTTTGATTCTTTTTTATCACCGCATTAGGGATTTTAACACATAGTTCCCCAGATTCGAGAGAATAGGGGGTACCCTTCTTTTCCATCTTACCGGAAGAACCTAGAAGCATTTGCTTCCAATTCGGGAGGGTTAGATTCAGGGGAGCAGCCACTGGGTCTGTGATAGGGTCCGGGATCTGAGTTCGCGAACCACTCGAGGTTGTTGGACTGACCACAGGGCTAGACGATTTTGCCTGACTGGAACCTTCCACGGAAAGGTCCTTTAAGGCGGCGGAATCAGGAGGCGCATTCGTTTTTGTCGGAAGCGGAACATGGGGGAGTCGAAATCTGCGGTTGGGGAGCTACCGAGCTCTCAGCTCGACGAAAGGGAGGAGCTGATGAACCAGAGGACGAGGGCTTGCGGGGGAATTTCTTTTTCTTAGTCATTTAGGGTTTCGAGGGTTGCCGCCGCCGAAATCGGCAACGGCGGGGAGAAGGGAAAAGGGGGGTTTCTCTTTTTTTTCCTAAAGCTAAACTTTTGTTGAATGATGATATTTTTCTTCTTGTACAAACACGTTATATGTGTTCTTGTTTTTGTCGCGCGAAACTTACTGGGAAGAAATGTTGTCAGAGTTGACTGGCATTATTATAACTTGGTTCTCGAATTGGCTTTTTTTTTCTTTCTATAAACATGTGTTACCATAATATTACATTTTCCGAATGTAAATATACACCAAAATAAAAATATATGGGCTCCACTTTGTCGACGTACACCAAACCATCGTGTGTATATCAGTGTGATAATTTATAGTATATAGTTCTCCAAAAACTTAGAGCCAATCACATTTATAAACGCCTAAATAAGTATGGTTTCATTGCATATATAAAATCCTAGGGACACGGTTTTTACAAGTAAATGGTGTATACATGTAGTTTAATATTCTCGCGCGCTAAAGAATTCATCAAATAAGAGTGTTCTGGAAACGGTGTAATGATACAAGTCAAACACGATTATTATTTAGTCATTGACGATGGGAAAAAAAGATAAATTTCCTATAATATTGGTCATGTGATTATATTAATTTCGGTACTATCTATATTTGCTAAGAAGTTTCATCAGTCACATATATTTTTTAGACCTCTATAGGCTATGAAATATAAAAATAAAAAGCATACGAACCAAAAGACTTAGGATTCGATAAAAGTCTATTTGAGAAATTAATGTAACGCACGAGAAGTTGAAATGAGTTGACTAGTCTTTCTTTAAATTCATTATCGCGTGACTGCATATGTGTAGAGTAGTGGTAGTAGTAGTAGTAGTAGATACGGTTGCATTCATAAAAGTGGATCTCTTCATAAACTAACATGATATAAACAAAACATCTTGAACTTTCTTTCATAACTTTGTAAACTATATCATACGAATCAGTTTTATTTTCACGATGAGATCATATTTTCTTTCACCAACTACGACAGTTTTTTCTTTTTTTTTTTCTTTGTGTGGTTAAATATATGACTAATATATAATTAGTTAGAAGACGTCCCTATTTGTAAAAATTGTGAGCCCTTCCTTCTTGTCTAACCAAACGGGAGTGTCTATCACGCTCTCTCCGGATATAAAGTCAAAGATATGACATCCCACAAGTTTCCTTTTGTTTGTGCAATTCCCAAATTGTACATAAAAAGGCTTCGAGAATAAGAACATCCCAACACAAAAACACAAGGGTAAAAATCGTCATTAATATTCGATTTTTATAATTTAAGGTTCTTTGTTTCTCCACCTCCCAAGCTCCAACTGAAAACGACTGCAAAGCAACCTGCGGTCTCTCTACCTTCTACCTGCCTTGTTACGCTATTATATTTTTTCTTTATTGATTACTATTTTCCTTGATTTTATAAAAACTATATTATTTCTTATGGACCGACTTGCGAATATTTTAAGTCTTTAATAAACCCAATTTAGATACTTTTTTTTTCCCTTCATATTGTAGTAGAATCAATTCTCTCCCTCTCTCATTTTCTCTCCATCTCCTCCTCCTTCTCCTTCATATTTCTCCGTCTTCTGCTAATTAAGGAAACAAAAATGGTGGATCCTGATAGAAGAGTGTGTTGCATGTGTGGTGATGTGGGTTTCTTCGACAAGCTCTTTCATTGCAGCAAGTGCCTTAATCGCTTTCAACACTCGTATGTTTTTTACATATATTAGTGTTTATATATATCTATCTATACCATATGTACTTATGTGTGTACTATACTCATCATCATCATCATGCATATTAACAGCATAGAGTAGATTTAGATCGCAGTGGACGGTGAGATCGCGTGCCACGTGCTCTATATCTATTTAGCAGATGATCATCATCATACATCAAATCAAAAGCTAGCATGCATATATGATATTTATGTATGTATGTATGTATATACATATAGGATGTGTATATATTTCATACGAGAACTTTCTCAACAACTACCATACTTATCTCTACATGGACTATCACCATCATCAATTCATGATCGTGATCATAAATCTTTGATATATACCAGGTACTGTAGTAGCTATTACAGAGAGCAAGCTGATCCAATCAAGATCTGTGATTGGTGTCAGTGTGAAGCAAAGAGTCGAAGCGGAGCGAAACACGGTGTTAATGGTGGATCGTCTAAGAGATCGTACCGGTCGGAATACTCTTCAGGCCACCAAATCAAACAGCAAGAGACTAACCAAACCACTAGTAGTAGTGTTCCTCCAGCAGCCGACAAGGGTAAAACCGGCGTGCCTTCTCCTAGACCGGCCACTCGCAGGTACAAGCTTCTCAAGGATGTTATGTGTTAGTCTTGTGTTCTTGAAATAACAAAAAAAAAAGAGCGTTTAAGATATGGAGAGTTAATTAGGATCTGGGATAATAAGACACATGTATGTAAGATATATATATATATATATCTAGGGTTATGGTAGCTAGATGTTGTTATGGTTTGAGAAGCAATGTAATTTACCTGCGGAGTTATGTCTTAGATATGCTGCTAGCTAGCGAGTGAGTGTTTGAAATAAATTAAGTAATGTTTTTATAACAACATAAATCTTCTGTTTGGTTGAATGATTATTTTGTGCTTTAGTAAATTGAAATCGCTGCTCATCAGACCAAGAGAAAAAGAGAAAAAAATTGTTATCCCTCGGCATATGATGACACAAGCAAAAGACACAAACAAGCTAGTCATAACACTCGTTTAGTTTTGACATTGTTTTCTTATACTGAAAATGCTTTGTTTGTTTTTATGAGTTGATTAGTGTTAATCTATGTGTTAAATCTAAAATATACTATGAAAGGATTTCTGATAAACCAACTATTGAGCGACACAATTGTCATATTAGTTTGAGTTTTTATTTCACATGGAAAAACATGTTCCGAAGATTGATGTTTTTGGTAGAGAGGAGTCACGAACAGTTAAGTAGTTGAAAAAGACTATTTGATGACCACTACACAATTTATACAGAAACATATAGTGAATATGATTATGAGAAATCAGCGTGGTGAGATTGCGTGAGAACGGTGAGATAAACTCGAGTTAGAGATCCAAAAAAGAATCTTAATCACGGCCTCATCCACACATATCTAGCTGTTCATGGTCTCACAGTGGAGATTTTATGAATAGAAGTCACCGGCAAAGCAGTGTCACGCAGCACATTGATCACACATATATGTATTGCTGAGATTCTTCAGGAGAAATGAATGCATTTTTAAGTCCTTTGTCTTGTTTCCTCTTTTGGACCAAAGAGAGATAAATAAACTAATTGATATAACCAAAACTAAAAAAAAGCTGCCACCTTTCTTTCTCTGCCACTCAAATTCATTCGTCCTTTCTCCATTTTTTTTAACTTCCTTTTAGCCACTAAAAACTATTTACGCTTAAACAAGTGATTAATTTTTTACACCCGATTAATTTGTAGAGAATATTAATTTAGGGAGGTTTTACTGTAATTAAAAATTTCATCTTTCCATATATAAGTGAATAAATGTTATGTGTGGGTCATATTCTAGATTTTAACCCGCAATGAATGGATACACTGTTTGTGCGAAGAGCTCTACAACATACTCTACAAGAGATAATAGTCACGCGCTCCTATTCTTCAAAGGACTTTATGAGTCTTCCCGTAGAATCTGTTAATGAACGGCGACTGCAACAAAGATGATTCACATATTCAGAGCTTTACCTTAACAGAACAATATTAAATTAACTGACGAAGACGGATTTTTGTTTTTCATTTCTTGTTCTTACCTTCTGGAATGTAGGGACGTCTGGTGAAGGCTGAGGGTAGAATTTGTAGAACCTCATGCTTTGAAAGGCTCGCTGTGTATCTACGTCCAATTCTTTCGCTTTCTTTCGAGCATCTTTTGCCTTCAAGTATAATACCACCACATTGGCACATTTAGCAAACCGTTTCATTTGAATGTAACTCACAGTTAAAAATTTGTTACCTCTCGGTTAGCTTTCTTGGCCGCTCGAACCTGCTCTTTCACAAATTCCTGAGAAAAAATAAAGAAAAATAGTGATTTAGAGATGCAGATACTTAAGTGTCAAGAACTGACAACCCTGTTACAGCTCAAACTTACTTTGAATTCATCCTTTTGTTCCGCGCATAATTTTTCATTTTCAATCTGATCATCGACAAATTCCTGAAATAGATGCACAACAAGCCATCTCCAGATTTAGAATACAGTGAATGCAATTTTGAACACAAAAGGAAATATGGCAGAGCCAAGATGACAACTCTCTCAAACCAAATGAAGAAGAAGTATTTGTGGTATGGTAACAGAAAAGCCAATCACACACCTCAAGTTCATCAAGCTCCCAGTCAAATTCACATGGCAGCTGGAACAAACAGAAAGATTGAAACTTGATTATCAAGAAAGTACTCAAAAACAATGTGCCCCTACCAAAACACAACATTCATTGCTTGCCATAAAACTTACCGGCGGTTCAGTGGGGAAAATCATGTAGACTACGGTACTCTCTTCAAGTTCATTTTCCTCAATTGGTTGATAGAAATCTGCAAAGTGAAAATTTACATATAATCCAACGCCAACCATCAGCTGTAAATGGCTCTTTCACTCATGCAACTTTTGACTAGTATTGGTAGTAGAGTAATAAAACTCACAGGGAATGCAATACTCGAACATCCTAGCACGTTCTTCCTTCAACTGTCTGAGAGCAGATCTGCAGATGATTTACAAAGCTAAGTTGAGCACACTAGAACTGGTAGATTCAAACACATCAGATTTGCAATGGCAAAGACACATCCATAAACCCTACAGAGAAAGTCATTACGTAGAACAATGCAACCCAACACGTCACACTATGAAGCAGTGTAGATACGTGATGCCTTGTTCCATGTTCTGGTTTCAATATTATTATTATATGTAATGTAAACTAAAATCCAATTGAACATCGTTTTTGAATATTATATGTTTCATACCTCCTTTGTTTACAGCCCAAGATAAAAATTTGAAAGTACATCCTGTCAACTTGTCTATCTCTGCAAAAAATTTAGCAACTGTTGGTAAAACATCCAAAGTAAGAAAAACATGTGACGTAAAATATGTGTCTCTTCTCAATGATTAAGCCATCCGAAGAAATGTGTCACATGTGCATGTGTTACCTTTTCTCAATAGGAATGTAAGGAATCCAGTCCATTTTCATCTGCTTCATTGGAAAGATTTCCTCCATTGCACTTTGAATAGATACTGTTGCTATCTTATCAGAAGGTGGAAGGACAGATTCAATCTGCAAATATAGAATATTAGAAAGAGAGATGAAATAATATATATATGATCATGTGCGATTGATGGAGATTTAAACAATAACTTAACAGCAATCACTGTTGGGATATCTCTAATCTTCTTTGTATCTTTGTAGGAGACTAATTGAGCTGCAAGTATAGAAAGAGACGATTAAAACGTGAAAGAAAGAGGAAGAGAGCATATATACTTGGAGACGAAAGAGACTTGAAAAAAACAAGGGGAAACAAAAAGAAAAGCAAGAGAAACAGCTTACGTTCGGCAGAAGCAAAAACAAAGAATTTCTTCCCAAGGAGCAATCCTTCCTCTAATGTTTGCTGGCACAAGAGAAGAAACATAAATACAAGAATCTCATAGACTCAGACAAAAAAAAAATTAAAAAAAATGGGAGAATGTAACCAAAACAACTTACTTCAAGATTTTTGAAATCCCAGTTGAATTGGTGAAAGTGCATCAAATTTGTCCCACTACAATCAAACCATGAGCAAAGCAAGAAAATAAAATAAAATAATATATAATGGAGACAGTAAGTCTGATGCTGACACGCCAAATAAACAAATATACCTCAATTCCCACGGAAATGCAACCTTCCACAAATCTTCCTGAAAACACACAAACAAGCGCACATGTAAATCTGCCACTCACACGGCATCAATAAGTATATAAAACAAGGCATATACTTTGACGTCAAAATATATGAAAATAAGTTACACCACACTCAAAGAATCCTTTGGAACAAATGGCACAAGAAGTAGAATGGGCATATAATTTTTTTTTTCCAATAGAGATAAACCCCGCAGACCGTTCTGACAACACCAAAATAATTTCGAAATCTTAAGCAGCTCTTAACATACATATCTAGTGTAGGTTAAGATATAGGAGAGAAGCAAACAAATGAACAGATAGATTCCTTCTTCCTCTAAAATACAGGTTTAAAACGTAAGTCACAGCGTATTTTGCGTTATGATCATATAAAAGCTTAGATAAACCTAAAACCCTCAAATTGCTTTGCATGGAATCCAAGTGATGAATCATACATAAGCACCATACATGACTATATCTTATAGTAAGGTTAGCAAAACAATACCAGATTACGTTTCTCCTCCACGTACTGAGGCTCTTCCTTTGTTTCTGTCGCTCTCGATTTCTTATTTCTTGGAGCCGGTTTCTTCTCAGTTTCATTATTCGTCGTCAACTTTCGCTTATTTAGAGGCTGTACACAGAAATAAAAACCATCAACGGATCTGTGTGACAGAGAAACCCTTAGATGTCAATATAATCATGACGAAGAAGAAGAAAGAAGAGAATTTCACCATGATTAGGGGTTTTGCGAGAGAAGCGGCGATGGGGATGACTGGAGAAGAAAGATGGGATTTTGTTTTAAAAAAAAAAACACTGTATGATGTAAGTAAGGGTCATCTACAATGGAGATATGTTAACAAATTTCTTAGTGATTTAAAGGTAAAAATTAAATGAAAATAGGGAATAAGCTAAGAAATAAATCTTAGCTAAGATATTTCTTAGAACAAGTGTCAAATGTGTCTAAATACATGTACTAATTTCTATCTTATAAATACATGTACTAATTTCTTGTTCTACCATGTTAGTCATTAAATTTTTATGACTTACTGATATCATTATTATTATTATTTTGGTAAAAGTTATCAGTATTAATTTATGGTACTGATCGGACCATATGTTTACATGGAATTTTTAAAAATTATTATTTTATTATTTTATTAAATTACGTCATTTTTTTACACCGGCTAACTTGAAACCAAAAATATTTATTAATTTATAAAAAATATTCCCTCCGTCTCATAATATATGATGTTTAGAGAAATATTTTTGTTTCATAATATAAGATGTTTACAACTTTTTATATAACTTTTAGATTAATTTTATATTTTCTATTATACAGTAACTATTTTTTAATATACGTGTTTTAACTAAAACATCCTATATTTTGAAACGAAAAGAGTATTAGTTTACAGAGGTTTTACTGTAATTAAAATTTTCATCATTCCATATAAAAGTGAATAACCTTCAAATAAAATAATAGTTTAAGTAATTAACCAAAGGAGAGAGAGAGCGGGAAAGATAGGAGATGGAAAGGAGAGATTATATTGCTTATGGGAGACGATGTGTTTAGTTTTAGGAATAAAACTCTGTTTTAATAGGGCTTTGTTGTGGGAGAACGTTTAGGAGAGGAGGGGAAGTGTCGATTTCTTTCTCCTTGAGATTTTTAGATTTTTCGTCTACCCTTATCTTACTACATATTTTCTCAGCCAACTTAGCATATGATACATTATTAGTGATCTCTTCATAAGAAAAGAATCTTTTCTTGAAATCCATGGTATATTTTCTCTGATATTTGAATAGTATCAATCATAATGAAAGCATATGACTGGAGTATTTTCATTGTCAACTGAAAAAGAAAGAGAAAAAAAACGGTTTCTAATTTTACATTTTTTCGTAGCAGTCTATAAACATAGGTGTACTCATTTGTCTTAGTTGCACTAAATTTTTGTATTAGTAATTTTCTACATAATTGTATCTAATGTCCTAGTTGTCTCATATGTGCAATTCCCAAATTTTTTTATAAATGTTGCATCTATTTTTTTGGGTTAATGAGAGAAGAGAAAGAATGTTTATTATATTGGTTATTATTATTATTTTTTTAAGATTTAAATTTATAATATAATATAAGAAGGATAGATTGGAGTTTTAATAATATTGAAAAGGAAAAGGGTAATGAGAACAAAAGGGGCGGAGAGATTAAAATCCGGGATAAACTCGCCACGACCCCGAATCGATCCGCCATGTCTGATTTTGCCAAATAAGAGTAGAGAGAGAGAGAGTTCTTCACTTCTTCTTCTTTGTTTACAACGAAGACGAAAGAAGACTGATGCATAACGCAAAGGGACTCTTGGGACGAATCGTTCGAGATAAGCAATGGAGATTTGGGTATCGGAGAAGCTTCTGTTCGCTTAAAGTCATTCCCGAGGACCTTGATAACCAGGTTCGGAGGTGTTTATCATTTGTACCATTCTCACTCTCTCTCTTTCTCTTTTTTAGGAAAATTCAAATGATTGTTTTTTGATTTTAGGTTCTCGTTGAAGGAAGTGGTTGTTCCCGTACTGCGATTCTTAACAGACCACCTGCGCTAAATGCCCTCACCACTCACATGGTACTCTCTATTTTGCTCTGATGGGTTTGATTTGTGTAAGTGTGTGACGTTGATTTGTGTAATTTTTGTGTGAATAGGGTTATAGGTTGCAGAAACTTTATAAGAATTGGGAAGAAGATCCAAATATTGGATTTGTGATGATGAAGGTAATTTTTTTTGTTGCTTCTTCTTCTTATTGTGTGTATCTAAATTATTGTGTTTGAGAGGTGAAAAAAAGCTCCTAAGTTGTATTTTGACTTGAACTGTTTTGAAGGGGAGTGGAAGGGCATTTTGTGCTGGTGGCGATATTGTGTCTCTCTACAAGTTAATGAAGAGAGGTACAAGAAGTTTCACTATATACGTTGTGATGTTTGATTCCTCCTGGGAAGCTATATAGAATTGAAATTGCGAGTTTTTGTTTGTTCATGAAGATTAGGTTGTTTTTTGTGGTACTTTTGTTATCTGTATTGGGGTTGGAAAGACAGTTTTTTTACTGATTAGAGAAGGTTCTGCAGTATCTTATTTACTCTCACTGCTCATTGCTTCACTTATTTATCCTTAAATCTCTATGTAGGTAGCCCGGATGCTATTAGGGAGTTTTTCTGGTGTTTGTATAGTTTTATATACTTGCTAGGCACTTATTTAAAGCCACATGTAAGTGATCTTTACTTTTTTTGTTAATCATTCTGCAACCAATAGGTAATAACTATGAGTAGAATGACACCATTAGTTGCCCTGCATACAGGTGGCAATTCTTAACGGTGTTACCATGGGAGGTGGAACTGGAGTTTCCATACCTGGGACATTTCGTGTAGCTACTGATAGATCTGTATGTAAATTTCCGTCTATGTAGTATATGCTATTTCTCCCCAACTTTCATCATCTATTTCCTCTTTTCAATTAGTCGGGTCAGCTGGATTCTAGTTTAGTTCCGTTGTCCAACTTCTTGGAGAAATGCAGTAACTAGGCTCATGGATATTGCAGATTTTTGCTACCCCTGAAACAATCATTGGTTTTCATCCTGATGCTGGCGCTTCTTTTAATCTCTCCCACTTACCTGGTCGCTTAGGTATGCTTGTCTTATGTTTTGAACTGCTTAAATTGTCTCTAGGTCAATGTTATTAAATTCTGGAAAGCATTTTTTATTAGAGAATTACCAAAGAAATCACTGATCCAGCAGGAAAGTTAAAACTAACAAATTCTGCCTATAACTACCAACTCAGCCTAACTTGCTTCAAAGTTTTCCTGTTTCATAGTAGTATACATTAGCTCCCTAAGATGGATGATTTAATAGAGTGTATGCAGGGGAGTATCTAGGTTTGACTGGGTTAAAGCTCAGTGGGGCAGAAATGTTGGCTTGTGGCCTTGCCACACATTATATTAGAAGTGAGGTAATTTAGATTACATAATTTGAGATTTTTCTGTTTTCATTGAACTTATCTTACATGCTAGATAATAAGGCTTTCTTCTCCTACAACAGGAGGTTCCTGTAATGGAAGAACAGCTCAAGAAGCTGCTCACAGATGATCCGTCTGTTGTTGAGTCATGCTTAGAAAAATGTTCAGAAGTTGCTCATCCAGAAAAGACTGGTGTTCTTGGCAGGTTTGTTTTCGTGAAACTTGGAGATACACAACTCCTTCCTTGTATATTCTCCTCATACTACCTCCCAAGTCCTAAGCTTGCGTTGTTTCTGATTTTTCTTAGGATTGATTTACTTGAAAAATGCTTCGGCCATGACACAGTAGAAGAAATTATTGATTCTTTGGTAAGTCCCTACAACCAATGATTCTGCAAGACTGTGACCATATCTCGAGTCACTAGAAGTAACGGTGTTTTGGATCGCCAGGAAGTCGAGGCTAGTAGAGGAAAAGACACATGGTGCATTACAACTCTTCGTAGACTTAAAGAAACATCACCGTTATCTTTGAAGGTGGCATTGAGATCTGTAAGTTCACAATCAAATTTGCTTGTAAAACCCATCTTCAAATTTCCTTTTCTCGACTTATATAGCTTCTTTAAACGAATCGAATAGATCCGGGAAGGAAGATTTCAAACACTTGACCAATGCTTAATCCGAGAGTATAGAATGTCGCTACAAGGAACAATCGGGCCAATGTCTGCCAATTTTTGCGAGGTATGTGAATTTCCGGTATAGAAAAGCTTGACATTGCAAACTGAGAAGGAGAGTCGTCACTAATGAGTAATGGTTTCAATGGTGTGACAAGGGAGTACGAGCTCGATTGATAGACAAGGACGAAGCACCGAAGGTATGGATGGTTATGTTACATTTACATCATATTCGAGTAACGCATCACTGTGTATATATTAAGTAGGCCATTAAATTGAATTAATGATAAGAACTGGTGGGTGTGCAGTGGGGTCCACCGAGCTTGGAGAAAGTATCAGAGGACATGGTGGATGACTACTTCTCTGCCTTGACTGCGACGGAACCTGATCTTGACCTTCCTGTCAAACTCAGAGAAAGCATTTAGATTCAAAATTGACTTACATTATCACTCTCCCCTTGGTTAACGAAAAGACCTTAGTACGTTGGGAGACTGATTTCATTCATCCAGAAGCAGAATGTGTTGCAGGATTTTTGTATTTAACAAAATATTACTTAAATTTTTTAATAAAGTAATTATTAATAAAATGAATTTGCTAGTATCGTTTTCGATAAAATCGTAGTGGGTGATGGATGAACAAGTCTCGTTAAAGATGAAGTGATCGGTGCTTGGAATTTTAATATATAAGTTTAGGATAGCTACATGAGCCACTTTGAATGAGCCAAGAATGCACTAATCAATTCAATTGTGTTAGAGTTAGACCTAATTCAATTTGCATGTAGACTTGAAAACAAATACTAGAGTTTTTTTTTACTTGTCAGTTTTTTAGAAAGAAACAGAGCTTTTAGTTCTGTACTCTTCTCGGAACCCTAAGTTAACTAAGGTGGTCATGTCTCTCTCTCTCCTCCGACTCCGCATCCGCTCCGCCCTCTATTTCTCCTCTCGGATCTACCAGCAACACCGCCAAGTCTCCTCTCTCCCCCATCCCACTCCTATCTCAGCCGCCGACGTCCCTTTCCCTCTCCCGAGAGATCCGTCGTCACCACCCCTGGTGGCGCCTCCGAAATTGGAATGCTGCACCACCCAGCTAAACACCAGAGTAAAGCTAATGATCAAGATGTTAAACCTCGACTACGCGGCGGAGCTCTCGCGTTACGCCGTCTTCACAAAAAGCCGCCAAAACGTCACCGTCGAGATCTGCGAGGCCATAATCAATGCAATGTGCAAAGCCAAGCGTTACAACGACGCATTACATCACTTCCATTACTTCTTCAACGACTACAACCTCAAACCAAACATCTCTTGCTGCAACCACATCATCGGTGCACTTTGTGATCAACATCGTCTCGACGACGCATTTGCACTGTACGGTCACATCTTGGAAAACGCTTCTTTCCTCCGTCCAAACGAAGAGACACACCAGCTCTTAGCGAAAGGTTTGATTGATGCGGACAAGCTTCAAAGCGCTTTGCATTTCGTCAGGAGATTGATGAATAAAGAAGACGACGTCGGTTCCTCTGTGCTTAACCATCTGATTCGTGGCCACTTGAAAGACGGGGACTTCACGTCTGCCAAGAGAATCTTCGATATACTGAAGCTGAAACGTGTCTCCTCGACGGATGCTCAAGTTTTCGACTTGGTTTATTCTTTCCTTGGTGGAGACTACAATGAGATTGCTATCGTGAAGGCCACGTTCATGGAGTTTTGGTTTGAGAAAGGAGATGATAAGGAAGCTATGGAGTGTTACATGACTCTTGCGCCCAAAGATTTCAGAATGAATGCAAAAACCGGTAATACCCTTCTGCAACTTTTCCTTAAGTACGGCAAGAGAACCGAAGCTTGGACATTGTTCTACCAAATGCTGGAGAGACGCAATGAGCAGCCATCAAGGTTCGATTCAGAGACTTGTAATATAATGGTGAACGAGTGTTTCAAGCTAGGAGAGATTAGTGAAGCAATCAAGACCTTTGACAAGGTTAAGACCGTTGAGGATGATGAGTCACAACTATGTTACGCAAACATACTCGCAAGATTATGTGAGCAGGGCATGTTGCCAGAAGCAGAGACTTACTTTGCGGAGATGTCCTCTAAGCAATACCTTGTCCCTAACATTCCTTCCTATAGAAAAATGATCGATGCTTACTGTAAGGTTGCAAGATTCGACGATGCCTTCCGAGTGTTGGACCGAGCAGTGGAAGCAAAACTAAATTGCGTTGCCACTTTTCTTGCCTCTGA
>NC_025691.1:1769817-1777254 GCF_000633955.1 Camelina sativa
TTTTTTTTTTTTTTTTTTTGGTGAATTGATACACTATAGTTGGTGGGGTGTGTTTATTTGGTATTTGTCCCATTCTGCTAGCCAATCTTATAGAAATAAAATGTAACAATTATTTAGTTCTACAATTTCGATTAATGAAAAAATTATTAAAGTACAACTCTGTTTCCCAACGTAGTAGATACATAAATATATCTTAGATAAAGAAACCATGCCCAGTAGATAATGAGAAGTCAACGCGTCTTGAAACGTGATTCAGAGAAATATCGGCAATCTTGTTAACAAATCGGTGAGCATCATCGAATCTTCCTGCTTTAACAAACCCATCTACCATCACTCGATGTATCCCTAAATAACGATACATCGGAAAGCGAACGGAGGAGAACATTTCATTGAACATCTCATCTGCCTCAGACATCATCCCCTCTCTCACAAATCTCGTGACTAGGGTCGTGTAACACTCATCATTCCCATCCCAAGCTTCCTTCGTCCGGGCAATCTCCACGGCTTTGCTAATCTCTCCCGTTTCGAAACACTCTCGGATCATTATACAACGAGTCTCTTGATCCGTCCACTTGCCTACTTCTTTTCTTTCTATGTCGCTATTACCACACAGCTTGTCGAAGAGCGACCAAGCTTCCGTCTTCTTACCGTACTTGAGCAACACTTTCAAGACTGTGTTAACAGTGTCCGCACGGTTGTCCCAAGTTTTGGGTATCCTATTATCCACCGTGCCTTGCTTCAAACAGTATTTGGATATTGTAGAACGGTACCATTGCATGGCTTCCTCGTCTTTCCCGTGCTTAAAAAAATGCTCCATGTATGCCACTTGCGACATCTCGATATACTCAGCCCCATAACACGGATAAGTCTCATGAACCTGCTTCAGATCTTTGAAGAGTTTATTTGCCTTGTCGATGTTTCCATGAGCCAAAAACCCTCGAATAAAGACAGGGTACGTAGTCCCGCCGAAGAAGAGACTGTAAGCTTCGTCGATTCTTCCAGCATCAATCAACGCGTTCATCAAAGTATCGGAACCTGGACAATAACAACGGTTAAATCGAAAAGCCTCGTCAAGACGACCTTGGTTGATAAGAGCATAGACGACGTAACCGAAGCAAGGGACGTCTGGCTCTACATTGTTAACGTTGAAAAAGTAATGGAACAGCTCGTATGCCTCCTCAAACCGTTTCTCTCTGCACATTGAGCCGATGATAAGACGGTAAGTCTCGGTTTTGGTTCTAGTGTCGCTAGGGCTTTTGGGAACGGCCAAAACAGCGAGACGCGCGTACTCAGCGGCTGCGTCGAGGTTAGACAGATCGATCAAGATCTTAACTTTGGCGAAAACATGGGAGGCGGTGTAATCGAACTTGGATATGATATCTGTTGGTAGTTTCAAGGGAGGTGAGGAAGGGTCTCTCGGAACGGGGAAGGGGAAGGTGGCGGACGAGGTAGGAGTAGTATGGTTCTGGAGGGGGAGAGATGAGACTTGGCGGCGGAGCTGGTAGATCGGAGAGGAGAGAGAGAGGGCGGAGCGGAGGCGGAGGAGAGACATGACCTTAGTAGCCCTAGGGTCACGCGAAGAGTACGGAACTAAACTGAACTGAAACTAACAAAGTTTAAACACTTGAGTTAGGGTTTTGTACCATTTACCTTGCAGGCCAATAAAGACTTTCACATGTTAAAATGATTAATTCATCTAGAAGTAAAGAAGAAACAAGTGTAGTAGATCTTATGAATCTGCACCGTATCCGTTTCACTATAAAGCCTTACAAAGACGGAACAAAATTTAACAACACTCTGCTCACGTTCACTTTTCAGATACATTTTGACCATAGAATTCGTCTCCAGTCTCAAGGGGAAGAAGAAAGTAAACGAGTGATCGAGACAGTGCAATAACTCAGCAAGGCTTACACCCAAAATTTGGATTCTATTTTTTAAAAAACTAGTGTCTTTCTAATTGTTTTTGTTTTTCCTCTTCTTTTTAGGTTTGACAGCATCTTTGAGTGTCATCTCTCCATCGTTTTGTTTTGTAGCTTCAACTGTATCTTTCTTCCCTAAATCTCCGGTTACTTCTTCAACTGACATCTCAGCATCCTTCTCCGCATTTCCAGAGCCATTCGTTGTCTTCTTGCTCGATGACTTAGTAACGGAATCCCCTGGTTTAAGCAAAACAAAACAGTATCAGTTCCTCATTACTCTTAAGAGATATAACTACAAGGTTCGGAGTGAGAAGCAAGATAAACAAACTTTACCTTTTGAAGCAAGAGAAGCTTTTAGTGAATCAACATCCATAGCTTCTGAGTAAGGGTCCCTGACAATTGTTTCACAACTAAAGATGTGAGATGCAAAAAAATGACAAGGAACTATTGAGGTTCCTTCACAAACCAGAGAGAATGAATCATTAAAGATTTTACCACTTTGAGGGACCGCCTTTAAAATTGGTAGGCGAGGCAGCAACTTCTTCTACCTTAGTACTTCTTAGTTCCTCTGACGAAAGCTTTAGTCTTTCGACATGTTCCCGAGATATCTCTGCAGCTTTTTCCTGATCTGAGGACTTCCTATGTTCCTCCTTCACCACTACAGTAGGTCCAGAAACTACAGACTTAGCCAAAGTGGGATGTCGCTTCACCTTCTGTAAACTTCTCTCACGGTTATATGCTTCAACCTACACAAAGAAAACAGAGCACAGCAAAATCTGAGTAGTTGAATCTTTTGGATCCAAAAGAAAAACGCTTCAGATTTGAAAACCTTACTTCTTCTCTAATTATCTTTGTTGTTGCAGCAGCTCTTGAAGAAGCAAGACGCATGCAATGAAGGATTACACTATGGCTCACACCTTCTTCTCCCGGTTTCTGGATTGCACATATATCGCCATTGGCATTAACTGTCACAGTCATTCTCCCACACATTACTGCTTCTTCAACATAAGTTGGGTCCATCACCTGCATAAGAACACATCACACTTAATGTTTCAGAAAGAAAAAAGTAAACTAAATTATCACTGAAAAATACAACTGTCTTTACCACAATGTTGCCTTTATTAAAAAATCCAAACGTGAAAGCTATTGGGAGATGATGTATTATCAACGGAAGTGGTTCCCTTTCCTGCAAAAGAAAGTAAAGATAGAGCAAACAGTTAAAGTTGGGAATTGCCTTTTCTACTTAACAAGTTTCTCTAAACCGAAAACATATGACTAACCTCTGGTGGGTGTATGATCACTTCTTGACCATTCTCTCCTCCTACCGTACAGTCTGGTCTCCTAAACGTCACGAGAGCTGCTAAAGCAGCAATATTGGCAGCATCAACCAAGTTCCTATACAAGAGTGAGTTATAAAAACATGCATAAAGGTCATTTTAAAACTAGAACCTTCANTTTCACAACTAAAGATGTGAGATGCAAAAAAATGACAAGGAACTATTGAGGTTCCTTCACAAACCAGAGAGAATGAATCATTAAAGATTTTACCACTTTGAGGGACCGCCTTTAAAATTGGTAGGCGAGGCAGCAACTTCTTCTACCTTAGTACTTCTTAGTTCCTCTGACGAAAGCTTTAGTCTTTCGACATGTTCCCGAGATATCTCTGCAGCTTTTTCCTGATCTGAGGACTTCCTATGTTCCTCCTTCACCACTACAGTAGGTCCAGAAACTACAGACTTAGCCAAAGTGGGATGTCGCTTCACCTTCTGTAAACTTCTCTCACGGTTATATGCTTCAACCTACACAAAGAAAACAGAGCACAGCAAAATCTGAGTAGTTGAATCTTTTGGATCCAAAAGAAAAACGCTTCAGATTTGAAAACCTTACTTCTTCTCTAATTATCTTTGTTGTTGCAGCAGCTCTTGAAGAAGCAAGACGCATGCAATGAAGGATTACACTATGGCTCACACCTTCTTCTCCCGGTTTCTGGATTGCACATATATCGCCATTGGCATTAACTGTCACAGTCATTCTCCCACACATTACTGCTTCTTCAACATAAGTTGGGTCCATCACCTGCATAAGAACACATCACACTTAATGTTTCAGAAAGAAAAAAGTAAACTAAATTATCACTGAAAAATACAACTGTCTTTACCACAATGTTGCCTTTATTAAAAAATCCAAACGTGAAAGCTATTGGGAGATGATGTATTATCAACGGAAGTGGTTCCCTTTCCTGCAAAAGAAAGTAAAGATAGAGCAAACAGTTAAAGTTGGGAATTGCCTTTTCTACTTAACAAGTTTCTCTAAACCGAAAACATATGACTAACCTCTGGTGGGTGTATGATCACTTCTTGACCATTCTCTCCTCCTACCGTACAGTCTGGTCTCCTAAACGTCACGAGAGCTGCTAAAGCAGCAATATTGGCAGCATCAACCAAGTTCCTATACAAGAGTGAGTTATAAAAACATGCATAAAGGTCATTTTAAAACTAGAACCTTCACTAATAAAACCTACCCTCCGTTGTCCAAAATGTGAAGATCAATACGAACAGACCAGACCATTTTTCCAGCTAGAACGCAGAGTGACTCTGTATCAACTGCACGGCTTTCTCTGCAACCAAAACAGTGGACCACCAGTTAAACATTACTCCAACAAGAACTGTTTTTTGCAGCATCAATTACAGATTATCATCACAAACAAGCTCTACCTTAAACCTCGGTCGATAATACGTCCAAGCTCCACAGCAGATTCACCAGGACGGCCAGGCTCAAACGACGGATCAGCCATTGGAGAAAACTCAGTGAAGATAGATAGGGAGCCTTCGTTGGGTCTGTCTTTGTAAGGTTGTACCAACTGAGCAGTCACAAAACCCATTACATGAGTCTGACCAAGTTGAACTTCCGAGCTACCATATTCTCTGTTAATTCACACAAGATTATATAAGCTAACGTGCTAGTATCATCTACATTCAAAGTTATCAAAAAAAGCCAGCAAAGATTGAAGCTTTAGAGCTAAAGAAAGCAAACAAAGCCTACTAAGAGCAGAAACGGTATCAATATGTGAGGACACTTACTTTCCAAACTTAATAGTAAGCTTGCGGTAATCATAAAGGCCACGACCATCGACTCTGAGCTCAGATTGTAAAGCAGTTTCCACGAATTTACTCTCGTTCACAGTCAACCTCCACATATTAGCCAATCTCCCCTCCATTTATCTGTTATGATTATTACCAACTAAAAATCAAAACTTTGGGCAAACCCGTTTGCAAAAAACAACTTATGGAAACAGCAAATTAAACACTCCAAGCAATGAACATCTTCTCTAAGAGTTTAGAATCAGCAAGGGAAATTAAACCAGAGCTTACCTACTGAAGGAAAGAGATGAGAAGGAATTCTTCTTTCGATGTATTCTCCTTAAATAAATTCACCTAAGGCTAACGAAGAAGGAGGGAGCTCTTGAGCTTTTAGGGAGCCGCGGCAAAAAATCGCACAAAAAGCTTATTTAACTATCTATCGGCCTTTACAACAACAGTACACGTAACACGTCGGCGGCGACTCAGAGAGAGCTTTGGTGATGGAAGAAACAGGTAAAACCACTTCTGAGAAATTTGGGAGGGGTGAGAAATAGGTTAAACGACAACGTTTAAAGTCAAAATGAAAACGACGTCGTTCGTCATAAGCAGTTTATGGGATATAAAAGCCCAACGGGCTTGATTTTCATCCCTTACGTCGTACATCACAAATAATCAGTTTTTTTTTTCTTTCCGTCGTCATAATCAGTTTTTATTATTATTTCTATATTCATATTTTGAAGCTTTCAGTTTTTTTTTTTTTTTGATATAAGCTTTCTGAGTTATTAATATTCATATTCATATTGCGAGCGACACGGAGGAGATCAATTCTTTCTCTCTTTCTCTAGAATATTTAAGCGGATTTTTTGGCAAACAACACTCGTGCTGAACTGCTTAATGTTATTTTTGTAAATAATGTTTTTTTATATTGGCTTCCTTTAAACTGATCTAGCTAGTTAAAGCTGTCGACAAAAAAATATACATACATATAATTTCCAAAAATGAATATTATTATCTCATCAAGTTGTTGTTTCAGCTCTTGTTGCTCAACGATTAAATCTATTGTGGATCGGATAAGAATATTCAACAAGCCAGTACATCTTTCATATTCTTTAATTCCCACAGAATCCTCTAGCTAGAATCCTCAATAAACTGAAAATCATGTACACTACTAGATTTTATATTTTATCCTACGCCATCCGGCATACTCAAATTCAAATAGTATAACATTGTTCTTTTCTTTGCTTTATATATGTCAAGGTCCTCAAGGATCATGAAGAATATGTGATATGGTTGCAGACTTGCATTATTATCATCTTAATTGGTTTGCTATTATTACTGCTGAGATATGAACAAGACACGTGATGGGATGATGAATCTAGAACTTGATTGAACCATGGACTAGAGCAGGAGACAAATTATATATGTATACTATTCTAAGTATAACTCTCTTAACTCATTAATAATTAGCTTATTGTTAATGAAGGGGCTGGGATTCTTTCATTATTTCCTATCGATTTCAGTTTGTGGTTTTCGCTACTTCCGTAGGCAATTTTAGCTTTCGACATGCTCTCCTTTTTTTCTTTCTTTTGCATTTCTTTTGATTGAGATGTGAGAAACTATATATATTAATTAAGCAAAAACTATGAGTTCTTCATTATTTTTCTTCTGCTGTTACTTTCACTTTCCTTCTTTCTGATTTGCTTGTTTTTCTTTTCTTTTTTGCCCACTTTATTCCAAAGAGAAAGATCGAGTGTTTAAATAACTATGTGTTTTTTATTTTAATCATTCATTCGATAATTTATTAATTTATTCATGTGTTTTATAATGATACTTGGACTATAGTTTCTGTGCATTATGCAAGATGCCAAAAGACGAGTTCAGCTCCTCGTAATTGGCAAATTTTCCATTTGTAAGTTTGTAGTGATGTCCAAACTCCAAATCCAAAGTGATTCGCATATACAGCTAGATATTGTAATATATCCACAATTATCAGAATCTTTCCCACAAAAATGATAATTACAAAAGATTCCGTTAATGTGGCGATAAGTATATTACTCACGGCTGAGAAGAGAAACCCAAACCCATGGATATATATATCTATTAATTACTTAAATAATAGTCAAATAGATTCATGTCAACACTAAACCAATGGAAAAATAGATATTTATATGCATGTTTTCCTAATTGTCTTTTAATTTCTCCTATAAAAAAAATTGTCTTTTAATTTCAATGGAGGCTCTCTCGCACACACATTTAATTCAAACCCTAACATCATGGGAATATAGACAACAATCGCTCGGCATCGGCATATTATACATGTACGTAGACTAATGTGATAGTGAGCTCACACTAACATCCACTATCTTTATATATGTTTTTTTAATCAGTGACCTCAACAACTCATAAGTCTACTTAGCAAAAAAAAAAAAAAAAAAAAA
>NC_025691.1:1777671-1794732 GCF_000633955.1 Camelina sativa
AAAAAAAAAAAAAAAAAAAAAAACTCATAAGTCTACCAAAAGAGTATACATATGCCTATAATTGCATTGTCTTAAGAATTTCACCAAGTAATTTCCTGTTCCGGACTCAAATTCCGTTTTCGAACGTAACAAAGGTTATATAATAATATTCCATGAAACTTCGAAATTCGAATGACATCTTGTTTATGTATATTTAGATATATCACCGATTTTTGTTGTTGTTGTTGCTAATATTGTTTCGTTTGATTTCTTTTTGTGTGTGTTAATAATCCTAATGGTCTTGATTAAGTATTTTAAACAAGATAAAACTAAAGATTGGTGACTTTTTATAGATAAGTTTATTAATGGGCAATTTTGTTAGAATTTTACTATTATAATCGAAATATTGTATTGTTATTATTATAGTACTATGCTTAATGGATCCAATGAATGTGTTTGGGAATCCATAACAGTCGTGTTATGCCTCACACAGTGGGCAAAGTAAGATGTTGGGGAAAAGCATTCCCATTGTTATAGCATATATCCTTTCACCTTTTACGCAAATTAAAGAAATGGACAATGAAAAAAAAAGTGAAAGGTTATTAACTTATTATAACTTTAACAGGAGAAAAAAAAGCAATGATGAACATGTGAGTCATGTTATATTCCCACCCCATTTATAAACATAATTAATAAAGCGATAATTTCATCAAAAGCTTGTCTCCTTCACTTTCAAATTCGCAATCATCTTCTCATCAACGACGCACACACTAAATATGGCATATATGGTGCCTGCGCTAATCTCATTGATTACTTTAAATAGGTTTTGTATATATAATCAGATTATAAACAGTTTGCAAGAGAATCCTAATTAGGAGAACCGGTCGGATTGGGATCAATGTCATCTGATCGATTTATATATTGTAGTAATCTTTGGGTAGTATATGATTATCTTAACAATATCCTTTTGATTAACATAGCATCACTTTGTCAAAGGATATTCGTTTTATCTGGTATCCGGCCGCATAAATACATAATTAATATATAACCAAATTTTTACTAGATAGTCACTGACTCACTATACTACTACAAATTAAATTTGTCAAGTCAGATTAGAAAACAGTGATTGCTAGTCATTAGTCAAAGATATATTGAAAAGATACTAAAATTGCAACTTTTTGATATTAACCAAACTTATTGCATAGGTACTAATTAACGATGTAGACAGCAAAATAGAGAGATTAGTTAGGTTTGCAGATACTGATATATCATACATGTGTAGTGTGCCGTAAGTGGATGCTTTGTCTCTTTAAGTCAAAATCCGTCGACGATCTTTTAACATTCGTCTAGGGGCCAACGAGAATACAGAAAAAGCTTAAAGTTCGAGAGAGTGTGTCACTTTCAACAACAAACGTTGCCTATTTTTCCGTGTACGTTTATATTACGTTTTTGCCACTGCCACTTATTAGCCACTTTCCACTTATTATTAGTCACTAGCATTAATTCGATTTCGAAACATAGTAAATATTGAAAACGAACTCAATTTTTTCAGAGTGATAATAACATACTCAAATGCAGAAACCATAAAAGAAAAACAAAAAGATTAGTTGAATACCACCACATTGGAACTATATATATATATAATTTCTTTATCAAGAAAACTATTGATATGTTAGTAAGCAAGTTGGATGGTGGTTTAGTCATTTTGCCATATGAACGGCTCTTCTTCAAACCGGAGACCCACATCATCTCCGTAAAGCTGCCATGTAAAAGTGCCGTTGCATAAACAAAACGCATCGTTTCGGTCCATCAGGCCGTCCGTGAAAAGGTCCGGCAAATCAAACACGGTCTCTTCGTTGCTTTCTTTGTCCGTACTAGAAGTCTCTGACGTGTCCGAAGAAAACACGAAACTACTCGAAGTTGAAGACTGATCAGCTGTCGTAGTAGTAATAGTAGACAACAACTCAGAATGGCTTAGCTCATCAGCTTCCGGCTCGGGTAATTTCTCATCATCGATAGCCGGTTCTTGCCACGTGGTTGTTTCGGCGGCTTTGGTAGCTGCAGCTTGTATATCTTTGGGAGAGCAACTAACCGGACGAGGAAGCAAACCGGATAATTCAGGGAAATTGAGATAACCGGAGTTGCCTTTGATAGCTAAAGACGCGACGTCATGAGCTCGAGCTGCCATCTCAGCCGTTGGATAGGTGCCGAGCCATATTCTCGATTTCTTCCTCGGCTCTCTTATCTCCGACACCCATTTTCCCCAACTCCTCATCCTCACTCCTCTATACGAAGTCGGATTCTTGTTATCATCGCTGACGTTGCTCTTCCGCCTTTTTCCTCCGGCGTCATTGTCTTGCACCAACGATCTTTTGGAGGAAGTCGTCCAAGATTCCGACGAAGACGTTACAGCTGAGGATGACGAGATCGTTATAACGGAACCATTGTTGTCGTGATGATGAGTAGTAGCACTACTCTCTAGGTTGATTTGTTTTTCCATTAAAGAATGAAAGAGAGAGATAGAGAAGGGAGAGAGTTAATTAAAGGAATATGTTGCAGTCTGAAGAAGTGGGCTGCTTATTAATATTCTTCCAAGTTATTTTTACTTTGTTTCATATTATAAAGAAAAAGGAAACATTAGTGAGTAATATATATATAGAAAGATAGAAAAAAAGACAATTATTTCGTTACACAGTGGGTCCGTATGTTAATCGAGTAATCTCTTACCCTCCATGTGAAATTAAATGAAAACAACGTGTCACTATATTTTATTGAAGAAAAGAAAAAAAGAAAAAAAAAAGTGAGAAAAGAAACTAAAATCGAATAACAAATTTAGATGGCGTTCGTTGAATTGGAAAGTTATTTGACTATTTCGTGTTATATATGGACGGACACTCATGCATGGATGTCACCTTCATTAGTCATAACTCATAAACCCATCAACTCCGTCAGTGGATTGCGTAGCGTCATAGTTGTCAATAACGTACCTCCTCTCTCTCTATAGCTGATGACGACAAAATAAGTAAGACTTTGATTTCGTACCAAGCAAATAAAAAAGACTTCGTGCATCAAAGTTTGGGTTGTGTTGTGTCGTCCAACTCTGCTTTACAGTAAATAGACATATGTCCTAACTCCAAAATCCTAAATTTAACTTGGACGTTGGAATACACAATGAGTACTAGTACTAGTTAATTGGTAATTATTTTTAACCACGATAATCACGTTATTCAGCGGTTCCTTTACACCTTGTTCAAATTATTAGTCATATTGACTGTACAAAAGTCATATTTTCAGCGGGTTCTTTTGGATCTATATATTAGCTATAGTTCTATTCTATACCCTATGTAAATTTTAACTGAGTGAGAACAATATTACAAGACTGAATATTTGAGATTATTAGTTTCTTTTTTTATCAAGACGCATGGGTCTCTGTATATTAAATATAGTATAACGGTAAACCTTTGCAAATCTGTATTAACATATATTATTTATTAGACAATTCCATTCGGCGCCATTATAACTAAAATGCACTTTAAGATCTGATTAATGATGTTGAATTACTAAAATCAACATCAGCTTTTTCCTACAAAACCATTGAACAGTGCATACTCCATTATCAATGTTATTTTATTTTCTATTTTGGTTTTGCAGTGTACTTCATTGTGAACATATGCACACGCATTTAACTTGTTTTTTTTTTTTTTTTGTTGTTGTTGTTGACGAATCTGGTATACTGTCATTTTTGTCAACTATATATACAATAATTTGTAGTTTCACAAGACACAATGATGATTCATTCGAAGGAAAAATAAAATTGTGATCGACATCAACAAAAATAGCGATTGTCGTCATTCATTCATTAACAAGAAGAAAAGAAAAGTGTGGTTCACAGTTATATATTGCAACTAGATTCTTTTACTATCCAACACCGAAAAATCGAAAAAAAACTGTTGTAAAATTAATTTACTCGATCGTTTGAGAAAGTACACTACAACAAATCAACAAGTATGAATTGTGAATTAACAAGATCAGTAGTAAGTAGATCGTTATAAAGCATCAGTATACGAGACTGAAGACATACTGATATCATGCATGAGCTGGATATGAAAATTGTGTCATATATATTTGCCAATTTCTGCGAGGAACAAAACAAAAAGGGTTGGGTTAGAACGTTAGGGATTGAATGTAGGTACGTAGGATGTAATGTAAAGAACTACTTAATTACTAAAAGTCTTAAACCAAAACAAGTAATAATGTGCATTGAATATATATTTAGTATAAAAATTCCGTTAAACATTGTAAAACAATCATAATCAGGATGGTTGAATGTAGCATTTTTCAGGGCCATACCAAATCCTTCCTTGGCCCGACATAAAGTTGTAATTTTTATATTAAGGTAGTGAGTCGTGACACCATTACCTAAATACGGTGTCTCTATCTTTTTTTAGTAATAATTTCCTAATTAAATCCCGGCAATTATTAGTAGTATACAATTTGTTATTTATTGTTTACTATACAAACAATTTCTTGTCATGGAATTATAAAAATTAATTTCTTTTAACTTTGGAAAATACATTAATTAATGTTCTTAAAAAAAAAATTCATAATGTTTGATGTTTTTTTCCTTTTCTGTTGATATAACAAATATGGGCCGTAAGCCCAAACCGGAACCCATTAAACCTGCAACGAAATAAGAAATTTCGCAATCAGACTTTTTTGATTTTGCCCATTTTCAACAAGATCGGAGGAAGCGACGGCGAAAATGGAGGAACGAAACGACGACGGAGCTGGTGCCGGCGAGAGAAGTTTGTTCGATGGATCGGATCATTGGTGGTGGGCAATGGGAAGTGGAGCTCAAATCATGTGGGGAGTGAGATTGATTCGGAGAGGTTACGCCGGCGACATTCGATTAATGCCTCTCAAAGCCTTTGGAGTCGCATCGCTTTTCGTCGGCTCGTTAGCCACCAGCTCCGTCGCAGTAGTCCGCGCCACAGGGATCCACACGGTTAGTTAAATATATCATTGATCTCTCTTGTGTGTGTGTGTGTGAGAGAGAGAGAGAGAGGTTTGAATACAATTTGATGAATGGGTGAAATTGTGGTATTTAGGTTCAAGATGCGATTGATCTTGGAGCTAGCATTAGAACTAATTTGGGGGTTACTCCTCAAATCCCGGATAAGCAAATCACCGGTACGCCGATTTTGTTTCTTATAGGGTTTAATTAATTCACTAATTGGACCAAAGATTGTTGTAAGGTTTTGTGGGAATTTTGTTGTGTTGTAGAGAGAGACGGATGATTTTATTGTCATGAACTGATCGAGCGATCTTGAAGCTCTGTTCTGTCGGATTCACTAGCAGACGATCATGGAATAGGTCTTTTGGTATGATGTTTATATAGATAGACGAAATTTAGTTCGTCTTTGTCTGAATCTTGGACAAGGGTTTTGAGTTCATAAAATATCTTGGATGGCACTAATGTTGTTATATGTTGTGTGCTGTCCTAGTTTCCTTTCTTGAGATCAAAGTTTTTAAACGGGAAACCTTGGCCTTTTTTTTCAATAAATCATAGCTCAAAATTGACAAAATTTATATAATTTATATATACATGTGTTTTGGCTAACGATCGATCCTGCAAAGGTCTTATGATATGGCTAAAGAGCAGCTACTGGTGGATAGTGGATACAATCAACTATCAGAATCAAAATCTACAACCCTTAAAACTGGAAGTTTCAAGAAAGACAACTAAAGTTCGAAATATCCCTCTTAGTGACAGTCTGACAGATGAGATGATACTCTGATTAGTTAAAATCTTTTTCATTTAAATTAATACTCTCACACAGCTTGCCAATAAAAATCTTCTTTGCAAATTTTTAATTTTGTCTATCTCTCTATGTTCAAATAAATGTCAGATTTGAAAAGTCAATAATATCCTAGTAAATTTTTTTTGGCATCAACAAGTCAATATCCTAATTATTACCGATTTTGTCGGAACTTTGTATGTCCGCCCCACTGTCATGTAGTAGTAATTGGTTTCTTTTCAGCAACCCTGCTAACACAGTCCAGTGTTTTCCACGTTCCATATTGACTGCAAAATATCGTATTCGTATGCATTGCACCTAATAATAGTTTGAAGATTTTTGGAAAGATCCTATCCGTAAGAAGGAAATCATGAAATTATGTTTTGACGTAGATTGTATATTCTTTTTTAAAGACCACATTTAGTTATGATGTTAAATAAACTTAACCGAATGTAATTTCTGATTAGTAGAATGTGTTTACAAGTGGTGTATTATTATAGGGTTAGTTGTGTGTGGTTGTATATGTTTTCTTTTAATGGATATTTTCTGTTTGAATTTCAAATTTTGACACCTATATGGCTAATATAATATGATTTGTCTGTTGGATTATATAGGCCATGACAAAAATATATATAGAATCTACACACTAACACACACAAAAAAAAGATTTGGAGACTGATCCTTGAAAAGCTATTATTATAGTCTTCAGCAAATGAGCTATTGTATACAATATTAGAAATAACTTTGGGACTAAATTATACACTTGGCAGTAAATTGTCATTCAAGACTGTTTTGGTCAATAATAATATCTTTCTTTCACAAAGAGTGTCATTCTGACACATTTCATAACAAATTAAGAAAAGTTTGAATTATACATGTTTGTCCCTATTTAATTAGTGATTAATGGTTTAAATTCAATGAAAAGAGTTTTGGGTTAGGTGTAAAAAAGAAAATATAGCATTAAAAAGCACATTGGAAAGGTAGAATGACACTCTTTGTGTAACAAATATTTTTCTTTAAAATGACACTCTTTTGTGAAAGCAGAGGGAGAGGGAGTATTATTATCATTCAAGACCGTTTTGGTCATTAAAAATTATTACTATTAAGTATTTATATTATGGGATACACTAGAAGATAGACTGACAGATAGAATCATAGATCTTATTTTGGGGGTTATGAAACTTATTAAAAACACAAATGACGAGAGAGAGTGAAATGGTATATATGACTAAGACCCATTTCATTAACTACACCACAAGAGATAGTGAGATGGTTGATCATGATATGACTAATTTATTAAAGCACAAACGACTAACGGGAGAGAGTGAAACGACGTTGTCCAGGAATGAGATGAACGTTCACTTTTGCATAACCTGCATAATCGAAGCCACCGTCTGGATAAGAGTCATTACCAGCAGAAGCGTGGCAGCAACGGTGGCCGTACCTCTCCATAGATTACCGAAATACTGGCGTCCGAGGATGGTGCGTGACCTATTGAATGGATTATCATAATAGGCGTTGACTCTAGACGCTATACCAGCATAGTAAGAACGACTCTCGACGACGCCTGAAAAGAGTGTGTTCACCATCTCCGCCACGGCCACCGAACTGTATCATCAAACAACCATTCTTGAACTTCACATCTATCGAGAACTCATCTGTCACGGCCTTGAACTTCACTCCTGCACTGTGTAGCTTTGCCGCATTATACATGTTTTTAATGATCGGGTGCTCTGTTGGTTTTTTCGACGACCCATGTGTCTCCATGCGATGAGTTTTGAGTCGTTCAAGACGACTCTTTTCTGCATCTCCTGAACCTTGTATCTCCATGGGAACACATTGGAAAATATCAGATATATATCTTGATATGGTCTTTAATTGCTGGTTTTCTTGTCCCATGTGTCTCCTCCATGCGAAGAGCTTCATGACCTCCAGGACGACTCCTTTCTGTTTCTGTTGACTTGTGTGTCTCCAAGCGGGTAAATCGGAGTAGACCAGCTAAAGATATCTAAATTTACTCCTAGCTTTTCTTTTGGACTTAAGTGTCTCCACACGAACACATCGGAATAGATCAGTGAAATGTTTGAATTTGGACTCATCTCTGATATTACCTTGGAATCTGAAGTAAGTGATGACTATCTGACGGAGAGTCTGGTTCGGGCGGAGTAATGGAACGATAGGATCGAAGAGTTTCTTGAGGATGAAGTAAGGAAGTTGATTCTCGAGCAAAATGAGGTCTTCATCCACAGTGGTTTGAAGACAAGGCTGCTCAAATATAGGATCCCATGTTTTGTTGGTGCCTGATCCTTGGTGCACAAGCAAGGTGTAATCTTTACTCCTTAGAAGGAACTCAAGTATGAAAACAGAGTCGTGTAGGATCATGTCCACGAACTTTATAGATTCAATCCAGGCAGTCGATTCAGAGTAGTTGTGGCGAGGTAAAACTTCTTATGCCCCTCCATGTTCAAGTAGCCCATTAGCTTTGTGTTTGTGATATCTCCACGAGACTTGAGAGCTTGAGATTTTAAAGAATGGTGAAGAGGTCCAATGAGGAGTAGTTGTGGCGTGTATGTTTCTGGATTTACACGACGTAGACGATGAGGGACTCGGTAGATGCAACGGTGCTCAGGATTTGTAGGAAACCACCACATTCCGGGAGCCGATTCGTTAAACTCAAGAATCGTGTCCGGTTCATGATTCAACCTTCGGTTCATTAATTATTTTCAAAATGTAACCCAGTGCCTTGTCTCTCTAGAATCTGGAGTTTTGTCTTGTAATAAAGAGATAGAAAGTGATAGTTTTGAGAGAGCAAATGAGAGGAAATGTGAAGGAGAAGGAAGAAGAAAGACGACGAGACAGTACTTAACGTTCGTAGTTTCCCTCTTAGTAAGTATTAAATGAGGAGGGAAAGGAGGAAATTTCCACACGAACGTGTCCATGTACATGAAAGTCACTTGTTCACATATGTAGTAATAAATTGCACATGTTAATTTATATATTAACATAGGCTTGTGGATTCAGAGCCCAATGTCGTTCGAGATCCAGTCTTTTTTTTTTTTTTTACTTAATTTGCTGTGTTTTTCTAGATCTTCACAATAATGGATCCTTATTTTAAGATCAAATATGTTTATTTCGGTTGATGTTCTTATCCTTGGAAATTAGCTTAAGAAAAATCTTATACATGCATTTGTTTTCTTACAAAATACTACAGTATATATAGTTGGATATAATGGCAATTTGATGTAAATATATTGATTGGTAAAAACAGTACATGTGAATAGGAAAGTCTTGTAATGATCTCACAACTAACCAAATAAAACTTATTCATTTATTTACAGAGTTGTCTCCACTTTAGTCTATGCTAATAGCTGCTAGTATATGATAGTTTCAACTTTCAAAGCTTTCCGACGATCCTTCTTACTCATAAGAAGAAAGTACTATAAAATTCAGTATATATGGTGATGATTGAATATTACTATTGTTGATAAACTTGCCCAAAAGTAACCCTGAATCTCTTTTTAACCTCACTTATTATGGTCAAGCAAGTGTTGCTTTTACTTATAATTAGACATCCTTTTTTTCCACCATGCATGCATACACTTATGAGTAGGTAATCAAGTACAAATGGGTGTTTTCGTACTACTCATGGATCACAATCGAAATTGAAGAGGAACTTGGGGATGTAGGTACTGAAACAGAAGATCGATCATATCCTTAAGTAGGTAAATCATTAAATTCTGTACGATACAGTATTTGGTAGATCATTTTTGTTTTAATGTTAAATTTTCAAATATAACTGGTGAATTTTAAGGTCAATAGAACAGAGCATGAGATTGAACCGATCGAGCTCTATATCCGGAGATAAAGCCGACTGCTTTAGTAAAATCAGAATCGTTGACGAGTGTGTTGTTCCCGGATCCGTATCTGTTACCGGATCTATCTCTCGCCGGCGAATGTTTTTTGGGGTCCCGAAATTGCCCCTGATCTTTTGTTTCTTGACGAAGAACTCAAAGTCCAATCACCGTTGCCGAACATAGAGATTTCGAAAAAAGAAGGAAACGAATCTGAAGACTTCTCCTTTAGTCTGTTATGACGATTTCGAGTCTTCGTTTGACCATCATCACTCTTTCGATTAAAAAAAAAAATCATCCAAACTTTGGGATGTTTTTCTTTGGGGTCCATGATGATGTGGATGCATCACGACCGTCAGATTACCTTTTTAGTCTGAGTGACGTGGACTGTTCAGATAGTTTGGAAGTTAATTCAGTATTTATACCTGAGTTCTGTTAAGAAGAGATATAGCAACAGAGATTACACCAATACAAATCCACTTCGTCGTTTCTTCTTAGTTCATATCTATTTCTACCCAAAACATGCCCAAATCTTAACTTGTCATTCGATACTTTAAATAGTTGTTTCTCATATCAACAACATGTATTTCGGTTTGGATATGGTTCTGTCTTCTCGGTTTACGGGTATTTCGGTTTTATAAAAAATGAAACCATATAAAAACTCGGTTCGATTTGGTTTCAATTGTTACGGTTTTATTAGGTTATTCCATATTTTACAAAAAAAATTATATTTGTTGCATAAAATTAAAAAAATGTGCGAAATAATATATCAGTCAATAAGTTATACATAACTCAAAATAATATAATCTAAATCTAGTTTAGGAAACCCAAAGCATCCTAATAATTTTAAAAGTAAAACCCAAAGAAAATAATTCAAATAATTATAAATATAATAAAAAATCTTAACAACATCTTTCCTAGCACTTGCACGGTTATGTCATCTAAGGGGGAGTGTTGTAAAACACGAATGTGTGAATTTCCATAACCGGTCCATACACGGCCCATGTACGTCCTAGAGTTTACGGCCCATGGCCGAAGGCCCATCGACAATCTCTTTTGTACTTAGTCGGTTTAGTGTTTCCTAAAGTGATAAGAGTTTGTCCTTCACTATATATTTGTATGATTATCGAACACCTAATGAAGAATAAGACAAAAGAAAACCTCCTTCGATTTCTCTAGTCTACAATAAAATATAATATAAACTGCACATATATAATTAATATATAGGTATTCTAAATATTCATACTATTTGGTTAATAAATATGACAACCAAATAGATTTTTAGACTAAATCATAACCAAACCAAATATTTTGGTTTGGTTCGGTTGGGTTTTTTTGGATTATAGTTTTTTTGTCCACCCCTATGTAATTTTGTGACGGTAGACATGATGTAATCATTTATTTAAAGGTTTTATTTGGGACTCTATCTCTCTATCTCTCTTTTCTGTCCATCTCTTTCCCGCAGGTTACACAGAGGGTTTTCTTACAAATGCTTTCGATTCTAGGTTTAATCTCCTTCCGGAGCTAGCTTCTTCTCTTCTCTTCTAACTAGCTAGTCTTCTCTCTCAAGATGGTTCCTCTGCACCCGTTTTTCCTCTTCCCGCTACTCTCTCCTTATTTCTGTTTCACCAGATCTCGTCCTTCGTCTCTCTCTCTCTCTCTCTCTCTGTTCTCTCTCAGTGTTCTGATATGATGTTCATATTTTGCAGTGATGCGTGGGCTCCGTACGCTCCAAGAAGCTCGCCATCGCATTTTCCAAGGAACCAAGGTTAATCTTTTCTTTCTTTCTTTTTTTGGTTTTCTGGTGTTTACTAGTTTAAAAGTTTAAACAGATAACCTAATCAGGCTAGTAGGATGTTAATATGATTTGATTACTTTATCTGTTTAAACTTTTAATTAGCTGGTCAGTTGGTTTTCTGGTGTTTACAATTCAATATGTAATATGTAATCGTAGGATGTTAATATGGTTTGATTTATCTCTGTTTGAATTAAGACATCCACTTTTATTTTGGTCCAGTATTTTTCCGGCTCTAAAATAGATATGGTCCCGGCTCTCTGGTTTTGCTTACACCAGAGAGTTTTAGATTTACTGATGAGTGTGAGTGTTAAGTAAACATAATTCAGGTATTTTGGCCGTATTAGTTGTAATCGGTCTCTCTGTTTCAGGTTATAAAGGCTGCTATTATCTCCACGAAGACAATTTCATCAGAAGCCGACAAATCCAACTATTTCCAGGTTTTCTTTTTATATATGTTGTTGAATCCTAATCCATATTTAGCCCGATTAGAACTTGCCAATGCTTCCTTGAAATTTCTTTCCTCAAAGCATCTCAACCAACATGTCTCAAAGCATCTCAACCAACATGTCTTCATTCTACTTGCAGACTTCCTTGCAGCTGCCCCGTAGAACCTTTTTAAACTTAGACCCTTTTATGATGCAAAATAGGTGAATCCGAACTTCACTAGTTCTTATTTCTCAATGCAGTTTAAACCCTCTGCACTTTTATCCTTTCCCGGACGTTCTCTCATTTGCTAAAACCTGGATTTTTGATGAGTCTTCTTGTTATGCTGAATGCACAACAATCTCAGAAAAATCTCTTGTAGCTGACCTTAACACATCCTCTGCAACACCTGCAGATTGTCCTCTTTAGTGTCTCATTTGGAAGAGACAACTAAGTCACCTTACGTAATCCTCATCTTCTAAAACCCAAACTTTCAGAATCCTTTCTGAACCTTTGAAGAAATCTGCAACTTGTACTCAACTGTCTAGCCAACCCACGACTTCTGACCAAAAAACCTGAAAACTTTTATTTCCTGCTTCCTTCAGAATGCGACCATGGTTTAGCTATGAACCTTGTTGACACACACTTTTCCTTAGCTTTCCTTTTTTCTTTCAACCATACTGAACTCCCATGAATCATCCTAAACAGTGTCTTACACTTAAAGATCTTAACTGTCCGAGACAACTTTTGAGAAGAATACTCCACCTAGAACCAAAACCCGACACTATAATCTCTCACTGACTCCACCTGGAACATGAACGCTTCATAATATCTTCTGTCTCTGGATCTTAGCTCCATCTACTTAAGTTCACATCCACATCACTGTCATCTTCGATCCACTTAAAAAATTTGTCATGTGAAACAAACTCCTCACCATGACCTGATACTTAGATTCTATGTCATGACTTAGACATAAAATTCTCCCTTTCTGTAGTCACCAAAGAAGCTTGCTTCAACAGAACCTCTCAATCTGATTATTGCCATCAAATTGAATTGGCACTAAATGCCTTAGTCATACAAACCAACTGACCAGCTATTAAACTTGCTATAATTTTAGACTTCTTGAATCTCTATGTCTATATCCTTTTTCCATAACAAGCTGATCTACTTTTCTTCTTTACACTCTTTGTCATGAGCCATAAGAACCAGAAACCTATTTCTTTGTTGCTCGATTTCTGTAAAACTGATTTTCCTTATCAGCTGTCCATCATCTTAAGTCATTTCCAGGTTTTCTTTTTATATACAGTGTAAAAGACTCGTTAAATACAGAGTATAAGATTGGTTAAATATACATATCTAATCTCTTTTTGTTTCTGGTTATCTTTTTGCAAGGATGCTAAAACTGTGGTTATGGTGGATTCTGAAAATTGCCCAATAATTAGATCTAATGCTTGTTACTTCGCCAAAAATGTGAGAACTGCTCTCAACAAGGCGAATTACAGAGGTCCTCTCTCTATTTTTGTGGTAGGGAATTTCCAAAATATTGGCTATGATGTCCAAGAAATTCTCGAGCTGACCGGAGTTGATCTAGATTATGTGAAGCCGCCTGAGAGGCCAGGTAAGAGCAACATTTGTTTTTTTTTTTTCTTGAACTATCAAAATGATTCATATTTTATAACCCGGAGCATTGCTTCTTTTCAGTAAACAAAGAAGATAAGAAAGAATTGAGTGATAAACGAATTTTAAAGATGATGACGAAGTGGACGTATGAACATCAACATGAACCTACCAATGTGCTCCTTGCCTCTGGAGACGTAGGTTTTGTTGATTTTTTATGGGAAGCAAGACTAAAGGGTCATAACATATTGTCTGCACAACCGGGTCCTCAACGATCTTCTCCTTTCCTAAATCACGTTTCAACCACGGTTTGGCTTTGGGCAAGCCTATGTTTGGGAGAGCTTCCACTCATCTTACAACAAAAAGCTACATATGTGCCGCCGACTAAAAAACATCCTAGACCCGGTCACATAAAGCTCTTGTTAGATTCACTCCGTTTGTTGGAAAGAACAGGTGTTATTCTGAATAAGGATAACATCTCTTCTTTTCTTCAGGAAAAGCAAAACTTGAGTGTTAAAGATGTGCAAAAGGCTCTCGACAACGCCGTAAATATAGAAAAGGTTATTAAAAACGGTGAAGAGTATGAAGTTGTTGATGCTGCTGTTTCTGCCATTGCTGAGAATGTGTCTCAGGTTAGATGGGTTTTTCTTCCTATAGTTTAAAATTGATTAAAACTGCAATCATATTCACCCTTGATTTGATTATCCACTAAATTTTGAAATTTGATTTCACTCATCTTTTCTTGATTTGATTTGATTCAGCTCATTGGTAAAACACCCAGGGTGTATTTGAAGAGTACAACAAAGGGTTGTGTAGCCAATATTGCTGCCAAGCTGGAGATTATGGAGCCATGTTGCACCGTGAAAGATAGGTATGTAGTCTAATCTTTGGTTGTTTGTATGTTTTTAGTTGAATCTTAAGTCTAAAATTCTATGTTTGACGAATTTCAGGATTTGGTACAATATGTTAAGGGATGCTGAGCAACAAGGATTGATAACACCTGGAAAGGTATCCATTATAGTTTGAACTCTCTTTTCTGGTGGTAATTGCTTCATAATTGTGTCAACTCTCTAACATCTTGTCCTTATTGCACTTATTAGAGTGTTTTGGTGGAACCTACAAGTGGAAGCACCGGCATCGGCCTAGCATTCATTGCAGCTGCAAGAGGTTATGAAGTTATTTTGACAGTGCCATAATCCATGAGTGTGGAAAGAATGCTTGTTGCAAAAGCATTTGGAGCTCAGCTGGTATTAACTGATCCTGCCAAAGGCATGACTGGAGCAGTTGAGAAAGCTGAAGAAATTTTGAAAACCACTACTAATTCTTACATGTTCAAAACCACTACTAATTCTTACATGTTCAGACAATATGACAATCTTGCCAATCCAAATCCAAAGGTTTGTGGTGTCTGTTTTTCATATTATGTGGTGTTATTTCTAGTCATGTACCATTAGAGGAGAACTGAATGGTGAAGGTAGAGACAATTGCAAGCAAATAGGCGAGTGAATATCTTATTCAAATAGGTTTAACCTAGTTGCATAAATCTAAACGGGCTTGGTCGTCATTGAGATTTTAATAACGATTTTTAAGGGATTTGTTTACATTTATGTTAGGGATTTTAATGACGATTCTACTCGCTTTTGTAAACTGCTAATTTATGTCATATTTATAATATACGCAGATTCATTACGAGACCACTGGTCCAGAGATATGGGAAGATACAAAAGGCATGGTGGATATATTTGTGGCTGGAATTGGAACGGGTGGGACTATAACGGGTGTTGGTCGATTCATCAAGGAGAAAAAACCCAACTCACAGGTAAAAGTAGAAATAAAAGTTCTCTTGAATCGATTGGAATGGAATGAGAGTACATTTGAAGAGGAATGAAGCAGTAAAATTCATACTTATTTGATGTTTAATGTTTCAGGTTATTGGTGTAGAACCTACAGAAAGCAACATACTCTCTGGTGGCAATCCGGGTAAGCCTTACTAACAATCAGTAATGTGTTTTTGAACTATGATTTAATATTCACGTCTGATTATTTTCTTGTATTTGAATACAGGACCTCACAAGATTCAAGGTATTGGATTTGGATCCATACCTAATCATTTGGATCAAAAAATTGTGGATGAAGTGATAGAGGTATGATTTATCTTGTTGGAATCTGTATGTTGGAATCTGTATGGTTATACAATTGGATGCTAATTACCATTTTATTTTTTTTTGCTTTATACCAGATTTCAAGTGATGAAGCTGTAGAAACAGCAAAACAACTAGCTCTTAAGGAAGGATTGATGGTTAGTTATTGAAGTAACCTTGTCTTTGCAAGCTTTGGTGTCATGTGAAAGGTGAAGTAATAATTGAAGTAATAATTGTGTCAGGTTGGTATATCATCTGGAGCTGCTGCTGCTGCTGCAATCAGGGTGGCGAAGAGACCTGATAATGCTCAAAAACTCATAGTGGTAAGTTAATTAGTTGTCTTGAAAACGGAAAAGGTGATGCATGAGTGTCTATGAGCATCAAAATCTCTGGGTTCCTTTAGGAAAAAGTAGGATTGACAAGTGTCTCTATTCCGTGGTCCCAGTACTAAGTTAGTAACTACAAAGAACCAACAGTCACTTGGTGATCTTTTTTAATCATCTTTGCTAAACGATCATCTATGAAACCAGCAAAGATTTTTGATTATGTAACTAGATCTTCCCCTAAAATAGAAACTATGAAACCGGTTTTTCAGGTTGTGTTCCCGAGCTACGGAGAGCGATATTTGTCAACCCCGCTGTTCTAGTCGGTTCGAGAAGAGGTCGAGAAAATGCAGCCTGAGGCGTGTGAACAGAAAATCTCAACAACTGAGGGCTAAGCAATTTCTTTTATCAATAAGAGGGTATTGATAACAGTCGTTTGAGTTCTATTTTGGATATCCATAATTAGTCTATGTATTTACTCAAACATTTCAGTAGGAAATTCCCAACGATGGATTAGAGATTAAATTCGATTAGACAAATTATCCCTACTTGTTTGTTTTATTGACCAGAAAAAAATGTAGACTTTTCTGTGTTACGTTCACATATGATCAAAACCATGACACATTCACTATTTTTTGTAGACCAATAAATTTTTTGTCAGAATATACACTAAAACACGTCAAAACTTTGGATGCGAAACTTATAATTGCTTTTCAAGTACTTTTGATGCTTTTCAGTTATCACGCATAGAAAAGTTCTGTCTTTTTAAAATTTTTGATCCGTAATTTTTGTTATGCTCAGAAAAAAAATGTCTCCTGAACTCAAAATCTTGCAAAGACAAGTTCTTGTTCTGTTTGTGACTCTGTTTTCATGTACGTACAACTCCCACGGCAAATATACACTGGAAGGATCTTTTCAATGCCACAAAGGGTTTCAATGAGAAACAACTTCTCGGGAAGGGAGGATTTGGTGAAAGTCTATAAAGGAATGCTTCCGGGTTCCGATGCAGAGACTGCTGTGTAACGAACTTCTCATCATGATTCAAGACAAGGGATGAGCGAGTTTCTAGCCGAGAGATTTCGACCATTAGCCGGCTAAGACATGCTTTTGTGGGGGGGGGGGGGGGGGGGG
>NC_025691.1:1795422-1844537 GCF_000633955.1 Camelina sativa
ACTTAGTTTATGACTTTATGCCTAACTGAGTCACCCTTTGGAACAATGCCCCTAGGACTCACACTGATACTTACCAAATTAGCAACCGAAGAGCTAACCATTTGTGCCTTGGAGGTTGGTGCTTAAAACCTTAGAATCTCAATTTACTTTCATCCAAACATAACCCTAAGTCGTGGTCTTATACATCGAGCCCACGAAGAAACTTGAGCTAGGTAGCTGTACTACTACTATACTTGCAGATAATACTTTAACACATTAATTGTTATAATTTCGACCTAAAGATTCCAGTTTTTTCTCTACGTAAGCCAAAACAGGGATCAGATTCTCTTGCTCACACTACTCAATACTCTCCAACTCATCGATGATTATGCCTTTCACGAGCCCTGCATTAGATTTGCTGCCTCAAAACATAAAAAAAAAAAAGGTCACCTTGATAAATTTTGGGGTTACTTCCAATATTATCCAAGTTTTTTTTTTTAAAGATCGGAAGAGAAGGGATAACATTAAAGGTTGTCAACAGAAGATACAATGCAGGCACAGAGGTTTTGGTTCTGTCAAAAAAGAAATAAAGAAAAAAGGAAAACTAACAATAACTAGTTGAACAACTCTGGTAGTTTCTGAAAACTAAACAACAAAATTCGGTCTGGTATACATATGTCTTCTACCTTCAACATCATGAGGTTCGCTTTAAATTGGTCTTGGGGTTTGTTCAACGCATGTTTCCCTCTCTCTCAAGACATCGATCATGCTATAGATTCGCTTCTCTGCTTTAGACCGGATCTGCAATTCATGAATGTGTTCTTAGCAGATTTACATATTAAGAAATGCTGTATTCGGTTCATTGATTCGTTTGAAACAGTTTCGAAGAAGAAGGTGTCTAACCTTTTTTCGCAATGAAAAGCACAGCATCGACAGTACCCTCAGCATATATTGATCTCCCGCAAACATTGTGCTGGAACTCAAAGGACACAGTGCAAAAGACAAGGATTGTTTTCGATGTTTCAGTTTCCAAGCAAATGGAGAAAGAGTAAAAGAGAGAGAGAGAGAGACAGTGAATGTCTTCAGTCTTGCAAGGACGTTTTATCTGGTGATGTCAAGTGATAAAGAGAAAGATAAATTTAGAAAANAGGTTCATTGATTCGTTTGAAACAGTTTCGAAGAAGAAGCTGTCTAACCTTTTTCGCAAGGAAAAGCACAGCATCGACAGTACCCTCAGCATATATTGATCTTCCGCAAACATTGTGCTGGAACTCAAAGGACACACTGCAAAAGAAAAGGATTGTTTTTAGTTTCCAAGCACATGGAGAAGTAGTAAAAGAGAGAGAGAGACAATGAATGTCTTCAGTCTTGCAAGTACGTTTTATCTGGTGATGTCAAGTGATAGAGATGGAAAGCATGACCCGAGATATGCTCCTCGGGAACACCCACCTCCTCCATCTGTTGCTTAGGATCTCGAATTAATTGTATCTGATTTCAAAAGTAAGCAAAATGGTCTTAATGGTGATGATTTTACCAAGAGAATGATAAATTTAGAAAAACGAAGTACGATAAAAAAAAAACACCTGGTCCATGTCGTAGGACACACCCAATTTCTGAAAGCAAGAAATAACAGCTTTTGCAGTACCAGATGCATCCAATTTGCTAGCTTGATGAGACTCCATCACGTATAGAGATTATAGCCAATCAGCCGTATTATGATACAACCTATAAATTCCAATTAGAGGAATATCTCAAAGTAAAAGAAGTATCAACCAGCAAACTGCTAAGACATGATCGCCATGGCTGCAAGAAAGGCAACAACCTAGTGGACAGAGAATAGGTAATATGGGTCAAAGGATGGGAGTTGATATACATAATTTAATTAAAGCTTTTTATGACACATTGAGTACTACGTAAGCACCTGTTTAACCATCTGTGGGGAGATCACAGCATAAATATTTGATTCCTTGACAGTTTTATACAATCTTGTCCTGTCTCGAAGGGAACTCCTACTTTGTCATACAGCTCTACGTTATCTACATTTTGCAAAACAAAACAAAAAAAAAACCCTCTGAAATCAACTAATGCAGATGAAAAGATTCCAAAAATCAGGTGGTGTTGTAAACATTCAGATAATTCTTCCAACATATTTCTATGCACGATTTGATCATAAGAATGTTTGAAGAAATGAAGTTTCTAAGATACAGGAGTGTACCAATTACTGCAGAAGGAATTGTGTAGTCGACAACAGTTAGTTCGGGATACTTCTCAAAAACCGAAGACAGAACCTGCTCTCTTTCAGTAGGACCATGAACAAGAATCTCCTTTCCACAGACCTCAACAGTCTGGGCAGCCTTTTCAGCAGAACCAAATGACGTAGGAACAATATTCTCTCCGGCAGAATCTGCCGCTTTGATGACAGCTAAGCTTTCCCCATTTTGCCACTGCATCCATTCACCTTAGGTACAAAGAAAGAGAGAGAGAGAGAGAGAGAGAGAGAGAGAGAGAGAGAGAGAGAGAGAACCGAATGGCTTAGCTTGATCCTACAATTAACACTCTCACAATTCACCAAGATCATACTCGCTTCAAAAAAACTGTAACTTGACCCTAAAAGCTAGCTAAAGGCAATACCTTTCTATCCCGAAAATGACAATCATCAAACAACACACATGAAAGTAAAATCAATCATGGAACCCTAACTTGAAGATTTGCTATTTCTAGCAAAAGGCAATAGCTATCGAGTCCGTACCCATTCGCCGCCATATTCTATAGGAATCACGGTTTCCAATTGGTCCGAGTTTGCTCCCGAGGGACGAGATCAGAGTTTGAAAAACTCAACCGGCGAACGCCGAACGGTACGGTTCTAGGGTTTTAGACATTTTCACTCTCTACGTCAGATCCGAAGCTTCTGGACAGGGTTGTGGTGTTTCATCTTAAACCGTAAAGGTAGCTAAAAGTGAAAACCGGCAATTTCTCGTTTAACTAATGATCGAAACCGGAGTTTCTCTTTAATTTATTTATCAAAACCGGATTTACTCTATGTTTCCTTTATATACAAACTAGATTTCACTTTCTAAATTTAACTGGTCATGTAAAATCAACATATTCATTGCACTTTCACGTTTTTGAAGTCTTTTTACTTTAATTTTTATCTTTTTTTTTTCTTCTTTTGTAAGAATTACTAAAATAATGATAATAATTGTTTTATAAAATGTCACAATAAATATGTTGAAACCCCCATATAATTTAATTTTTTATTTTCTTTATTGAAGGAATTACCAAAAATTAAAATTCTCATTAATTCTCATCAACTATATATATTTTCATAAAAAATTATAAACTATAAAAATATGCTAATTTGGTAAAACAATTAACATAACTAAACTTGGTAAAAAAAATTATTTTGATTTTAGTAGGACGGGTTAGCATTATTAGTTACATTTAGAGAGTTAAGTGAAATTGTTATTTTCTTTTAAACACTTTTAATGTCTACCACAAGAAAAGTTTCCTCAAATAACTGTTTTCTCTCAGTTCTCTTTCCAGAAGCAACTCTTCAGAAACCTTCCATATTCCTCCCCTTACCGGCCGGCGCTGGCTTCTCCGGGGTCGGTCGGCTCTTTATTCCTTGCTTTTGCGCTGGCTTCTCCGGAGTCGGTCGGCTCTTTATTCCTTGATTTTCCTTCTTTGCATAGTATTTGATTTCCAATAATACTCGCCAATGATTTCCAAAACTATTTGGTTGATTTCAATCATTCGATTACTTGTCCTTCTCTCCCGTCGTGAGAGTTTCTTTCCGACCACAATCCGGCCAGATCATCGGAGCAGTGGCGGTGCTTTCCCGCTGAATTTCGTTTCAAGCGGTTTTCGTTGGTTAACGATTGAAAGAGATCCTCATCACCATCGTCAGATTTTTATCTCCGACGCAATCAAATCGAGGAATGGCTTTCAGTTCCAGATCTGGGATCCAGGCGGAACAAATTTTGGGATAGAAGATTGCGAGATAAATTTCCGATTAAATTGCATCAGTAACACTCGACTGCTCTTCTTCTTGATGGGTAAGACCTTGTTTCTCCAATTATTGAAGAAGTTGACAAAATTTGGTGATGGTGATATTATCTGCATCCCCTGGTCGGAAACTTCCACTTCATCGTCTATTTATTTGAGTTTTAGAGAAACTGGTTTCAAAATTAAGAAAATTACTCTTCTTGATGATGATGGTGGTGATTGCTTTTACTGGTCGGAAACTCTCCCTTTGTCGAGAAAAATCCAACACATTTTTTATCTCTGGTATTAACTGAGACATGAACCATTCATCTTACATGATTGGTATTCTCTCTTTATTCGGATAAACCAGATTCAAGAGATTAGCTTTTTGTCTCGATAACATCGTTGATGAGAATGAGAGATATAGGGATTCGATGACATCTTACCTTTGCTTTATTCCTTTAAAAATCTTTTCAAATTTATTGTGGTGGCATCAAAGACATACATGGGTAAGAGGACTACATCTTCCAAAGGATTTCAAAGGAATCTTGGTGACTATGTACAGACAGTGGCGTTCTGATTGGCAAATATGGCATGATCTATCAACCTTCAGAAGACAGATTCCAGATTCATTTCAAGCAACAATTCAGTTTTTCCTATCAACTACAGTTATGCCAAGAGCATTTTGGAGTCTGAGCTATATGCTGTTGGCCAATAAAAAGTATGTAAAAGGGGTCATAACAGATCATATCTGTTAGTCTATAAGTCTAAAGATAGTATGGTTACTCTTTCATCGAAATTGTAATAATTTCCTATATTTACGTAAACAGTTGTTTTGAATCGATTCTGTATTTTGTAAACATTTTCTGATATCAATATATGTTGATTTGCCGGAAAAAAAAAAAGATAGTCTACCACAAGATAAATATATTACTAAACTTAACATATACCACAGGTTAAACCTTAAAAACACTAAAAAAAATATACTTTGAAAACCTGTAAAATCTTATCCTTTTTAATAAAAGGGAAGTACACAACATAGCTTTTATAGACTTTATATTTTTAATAAATGGTTACAAATGGTTACAAATAGGTTATAGATATGTTATAGATTAATTAATATATTAATATTAATGGTTACACCTAAATATTAGGGATATTCTAAATTGATAAATGATATATTAATGGTAATAAATAAAATCATGTATATTCCAAACTGTATTTTTGGAAGATTTTAGTCTTATATCACGTTGTTTCCAAAAATCTTTAAACACAATATTACAAATTTATTTTCCACACATTTTATCGATATACCACAACGTTAACCAAAGATAGATTACGAAATTGATAGATTGATTGGTTACAAGTTAAATAGTGGGTTACAAGATAAATTATGAAATAAAATTTAATCAGTATTATAGCATGGATACTTATCTAGAATCATTAACAATATAAAACTTACAAAATAAGTGTTTTTTTCAAGCCTTCATATTTAGCATATGATTTTATTGTATAATGTTTTATCCAAAAAAACTTTTAAAAACAATAACATAAATTATATTTTATATAAAAAATACAATATAAATAAAATGAATTTCAACCCGTGCTACTAGTAAAATTTATATTTTAAAAATTGTCCTGTAGTACACCATACAGTAAAATAAACCCAATAAAATATTTATAGTTATACCATCTAAAAACTAATAAAACAAAACACTCAATGTTACTGGACAGCTGTCCAACAAATAAGTTAATGTGCAAAGTCAATTATCCTGATTGTTAACTGAGTTTGTCTAGCGTTTGTTTGGACAGCTGTCAGCTGATATCTGATTATTTTTACCTTTGATGCTATTGTCCTACGATAGTTTAAACTTTCAAAGCTTTCCGAAGATCTTTCCTACTCATAAGAAGAAAGTTAATTGCGTTAAAAGTTAAATGAGTCAGTACAAATTAGCTTATTGATTGCGATAACTCTCCGAATCAAACTCTACAACTTCATCATATTTTTGGGACAAGAAATTAATAAAGTGATTTTTAAACGGACAACAAAATCTAGCTAGTCACTACGTACTAGCTAGCTATATATTTCGAACAAGGGTGAAAGAATTTCACTTCTTTATAACTGGAATGATCGAAAACACCGTCAGGACAAGAGTCATAGCAATAGACACGTAGCGGCTGCGGTGGCTGTCCCTGTCCACAGGTCGCTGCAATACACGCGCCTGAGGATGGCGTGTGACTTATTGCATTGTTGTTGTAGTATTCCATTACTTCCGTTGCGATATCCATGACTTATAGCCATCATGCATGACTCCTAGACAGAGCTTGTTCACCATCTTAGCCACCGTACGATGTTGCCCAAGCCAATTGTTTATTATTCCTTACAATAACCAAAACCATAATGAATCAATCGATACTCAAGAGAAATATTAATAGATCAATCTACTAATTAAGTACACAACAATAGACAAGAGAAATAGTAATAGGTCAATCACTCAATCTACTAACTAAGTACCTTTCTCGACAAGCAAGTCGACGTCCTTCTCGGTGTCTATGAGGAAATCTAAGAACATGACGTAGTTACATACGTGGGCGTTGAACGGGCAATGGCATTGCTCAAGTGCCATTATGTTTCTAAGTATCATCTATGCATCGTCATCGGCTAAAAAACATGGTATATTCAAAACACCATTGGTGAATTTCACCTTGACCGACAGCTCGTCTTCCACGGCTTCAAATTTCACTCCCCCGGTGTCTAGGTTATCCGCATTATACATTTCATACATAGGCCTGAATATCCCATAACCATGATCTGGAACTGTCTCCACGTTCACGAGGAGCCTACTTCGCAAACCCAAAAAACAACAATAATGAAAAATGACATTAAAAAGAATAATCTAATCTAATATTGTATTTGTAAGCTTCTCTTTTAACTTAACACATTCTCAGTCCTTGTATATGCATAATTGGAGATGCTCAGCTCTTGTATGCATTAGTCCATGTTACTTCACTTAACAGTTACCATAGTAAAATTAATTTATTTACAAATTTAATTGCCGTAAGTAGTAACTACCGAGGAGTATAAAATGGTATATATGTAGAATTTAGTAGCCACGTCGAAAAAGACAAATCTGATGTATGTACTCTACTCTCATAAGTCACAGGTCACAAGGAGACAATCACCCATTCTTGTATTATCTGTTTTTGAAAGAACATAAAAACTGAAACATTAAAACCCGTGAGTTTGAAAACGAACGAAATAAAGGAATTGACGTTGCTCACCTCACATTCTCTCACAGTTTAAACAAATTATGATTAATGTTATATGTTTGGGAAGATACTTGTAAACACATTTAAAGTGTGTGATTGAGACGAATGATCGTACATGCTTTTCTATGATGTATAGAGCAATGATGCCAATGAACTTGATTAGAGGAATTCGATTAAGAGAGTGATGACACAGCCTGATACACATAATCCAATTAGTCTCCTCTTCTCTTCCTAGTCAGTACTCAGAAATTCATCTTTACGTTTATAACAATTATGGGCATATAGTAACGACATGCATCTGTTAGCTAGTACAGTATATATCAACCACAAAAAGGATATGTTTCTGTTTGCTACTATTTCAGCATTTTCTGAAAACAATGTTATCGCCGCTATATCTCCCAATCAATTGATAACACTAAGAGATAAAATCATTGCTGAACATATAAGATCAGCAACACACTCAGACAAAAATTTCGTATCTTTCTCCATTATTTCTCCACTTATAAATACTTAATTCTCTCCACTCCCTTCCTCATCAAAACCATTTAGCTTCATCCACATTCACAAAGGCTCACAAGTCACAAGGTAATTCTCTTTCTCTCTCTATTGATTAGCTCTCTCATTCTCAAAAATCAGAACTTTTCAACAGTTACTAAACTTTTATAGTCACCTCTTTAACTAACTCAAGTAACTAATCCAATACAAAACCCATATTGTTTCCTAATCTAAACTCTTCTCTTTTTTCTTCTTTGTTACAGATACAAAACCATGAAGAACATACTCGCTTGTATAGTTACCATCATAAACCTCTCGAACCTCGTAACCTCTTCACAGTCATATGAAACATTCGAGTACACAGCAATCACTTGCAGATTCCACAGTGCCTCCATAACAGAGTTCGGTGGCGTCGGAGACGGCAAAACCCTAAACACGAAGGCGTTCCAGAGCGCCATCGATCATCTCAGCCAATACTCATCCGACGGCGGAGCTCAGCTCTTTGTCCCTGCCGGAAAATGGCTCACCGGAAGTTTCAACCTCACAAGCCACTTCACTCTGTTTCTTCACAAAGACTACCCTTCTCGCCGCTCAAGACTTGAACGAATACCCAATTCTAAAAGCTTTGCCTTCGTACGGACGAGGACGCGACGCCGCCGGCGGAAGATTCGCTAGTCTCATCTTCGGAACTAATCTCTCCGACGTAATTATCACCGGTAAAAGCTTCATCATCTTCTTTTCTTTTTTTCGAAAAAAAACAGAGAGAACAAAATAAGAGCCGTTGGATGTTATTTTATAGGGAACAATGGCACGATCGACGGTCAAGGATCGTTTTGGTGGCAAAAATTCCACGGTGGCAAATTAAAATACACTCGCCCGTACCTGATTGAAATAATGTTCTCAGATACAATTCAGATCTCAAATCTAACGTTCCTTGATTCTCCATCTTGGAACATCCACCCGGTTTACCGCAGGTTTAATTATCTCCTGTATCTCACTCTCATCTAATACCATGCACCCTCACCACAATAGATTATTAATAAAAACTTATCCTACGTGGCAGCAATATCATCGTCAAAGGCGTTACGATCATCGCTCCGGTGAAATCTCCGAACACCGACGGTATCAATCCAGGTTCGTCACCGCTCAAACGTCAAACCGAATCGTTAGTTTTTTTAGTTTCTTGATTTTAAGTAGATTTCGATGTGTGGTTCAGATTCATGCACGAACACGAGGATCGAAGACTGTTACATAATCTCCGGCGACGACTGCATCGCCGTGAAAAGCGGATGGGACGAGTACGGTATCTCGTTCGGGATGCCGACGAAGCACCTCTTGATCCGTAGATTGACATGTATCTCGCCTTACAGCGCGGCGATCGCGCTCGGAAGCGAGATGTCCGGCGGAATCGAAGACGTGAGAGCTGAAGACATCACGGCGTACCAAACAGAGTCCGGCGTACGGATCAAAACCGCCGTGGGGAGAGGAGCTTTCGTGAAGAACATATACGTGAAAGGGATGAGTCTACACACGATGAAGTGGGTTTTTTGGATGACCGGGAATTACAAAGCTCATGCTGATTCTAATTATGACCCTCACGCTCTACCGGAGATAACCGGAATGAATTACAGATATATTGTAGCTGAGAATGTTTCTATGGCGGGGAGGTTGGAAGGAATCTCTGGAGATCCTTTTACTGGGATTTGTATCTCGAATGCTACGATATCTATGACGGCTAAGCATAAGAAAGTGATTTGGATGTGTAGCGATGTTGAAGGTGTTACGAGTGGTGTTGATCCTAAGCCTTGTGATTTGCTTGTTGGTCAAGAATCGGAGAAGAAGAAGAGGATGATGAACGACGGTGGATGTGATTTTCCGACTGATGTTTTGGAGATTGATAATGTTGAGCTTAAGACTTGTAGTTATCAGATGAGTTAGCTAGCAAAATGTTTGTTATCTTTTCTTTTAACCTAATTTCAGATTTTACGAGATTTCTCTGCAGAGATTGGTGTGATATATATGGTTTTGGTACTACTTTATATGATGAAATCAAATCTATGAGAAGAAGTATACATGTCTGTTGTATACTTTTTTTTTTATCTATAGATGAAACAGAGAACATGAAACAGAGAAGCCTCAATGGTTACTTGTTCTTCTTGTACTAATTGGAGTAGTCAATGATTGTGTAGAATTTGAAATTGATCTTATTTGAGTGGTTGGTTAGTTTTGAATGATTTGTTAGTGGTAGGATACCAAATCAAAGAAAAAGCTGTCGGTGCAAGTAAGCTGCAGAACAAAACTGTAGCTAGAAGTGTGTAAGATAACAGGACAAAGTTGTAGCTTGAGGTGCAAGCTACAGACAAAAGAACATGTTTCATTCCATAATTTCGATTATTTTTATGTGCTCATTGGAAGGTGAACATTTACTTGTTGGAAAATTCTTATATAGCAGTATACAGATAGTTACATACTTTCAATAATACATATTCCGTTTATTGAGTCATCTACATATAAGATATAGACACAATCTAGTTGAGTATTATCATATATTATTTAGTAAGACCGACATGCTACAAAATCAAGGAGAAAGGAATGCATATCACTCAGTGAGTGTATATTGACTATGTGGAAGATGACAATAACCATACCACTTATTGTGTGGAAGCTTGTATCCATAAAACCATCTTGCAGTGAACGAAATTCAAGGAGCCTGTCAGCCACATCTACCTCTGTTAGGTTCGCATTCTTATGCACTTCTTTTTCCAGCCAAGCCCAGAAATGAGCTAGAGCAGCAGCATCTCTGCATAAGAAAACAGAGAACATGAAACAGACTTGTTCTTCTTGTACTAATTGGAGTAGTTAATTATGTGTATAATTTGGCATTGATAATTTTTGAGTGGTTGGTTAGTCTGATTCGTTAATCGTTACTGTAAAATTCATCAGGATACCAAATCAAGGAAAAAGCTTCGGTGCAAGTAAGCTGCAGAACAAAGCTGTAGCTAGAAGTGTAGGATAACATGATAACGTTGTAGCTTGAGGTGCAAGCTACGGACAAAAGAACATCTTTCATTCCATAATTTCGATTATTATATGTAATCTTTTCTTTCAACATAATTTCAGATTTTACGACACTTCTCTGCAGAGATTGGTGTTATATATATGGTTTTGGTACTACTTTATATAATGAAATCAAATGACTTAGCTAGCAAAATGTCTGTATTAATCTTTTCTTTATAATAATCGAAATTATGGAAGTTAGATTGTATAATTTGGCATTGATAATTTTTGAGTAGTTGGTTAGTTTGATTCGTTAGTTAGTCGTTTCTATAAAATTCAACAAGATACCAAATCAAGGAAAAAGCTGTCGGTGCAAGTAAGCTGCAGAACAAAAGTTGTAGCTTGAGGTGCAAGCTACAGACAAAAGAACATGTTTCATTCCATAATTTGATTATTACTATGTGCTCATTGGAAGGTGAACATTTACTTGTTGGAAAATTCTTATATAGTTAGTATACAGATAGTTACATACTTTCAGTAATACATATTCCGTTTATTGAGTCATCTACATATCTACTTTGTTAATTTTGATATAGACACAATCTAGTTGAGCATTATCATAGAACCGATTTTAAGCTCGGAGCAATGGTGAATGAGGGGACATCAACTTTGGTGACCTAGCATGTTCATCGTACATCATGGACGAGAAACTCAGCTTGAGATTCTTTTGAAAACTCTTACGTTTCTTGTTCTCATTTTTGTTGTTGCAAAGGCAGTTACAGTTATTATTAATCTTGTTGGCTCTGTCTCCAAGCACAAAGTCTTTGATTCGCTCAAGTCCAGTTTGGAGTGTGTCTTCGTCCATATTAGCAAAGCAAACTCGGAACCAACCTGGCTCAGAGCAGTGAAACGACGAGCCAGGAGATACATTAATCTTGACCTTATCTATAATCACCCGCCAAAGGGCCATTTCGGATTCAAAGGTTTGGTCTCTAAGCATCTGCCTTAAATCCATCAAGACGAATAAACCGGCGTTACTTCTCAAGCAAGAGATACCCATCTCTTTAAGCCCTCCCGTGAACATACGATGTCTCTTTGCTACTCTCTTCGAAACCTCAATAAGAAAGTTATCCACAAATCTCTGATCAGACAACATAGCAGCTAGAAAACTTTGGGTCTGCGAGGAGACCAATCCAAAACTCGACATCCTCCTTGCGCAGGACACAACAGCATCGTTGTATGAGTAAACCACTCCAACACGGAAACCGGGAAGACCCATGTCCTTTGAGAGACTGTAAACGATATGGATCAGGTCTCGGTTAACATGAACCATCTCTTGGATGATCTCTGCGACACTGATGAATGCTGGCTCAGTAAAAACGGTGGCAGCGTAGATTTCGTCGCAGACTAAATGAATTTGCTTGTCGTTGATGAAGTTAACAATGGTTTCAAGAGCTTCTTGATGAAGAGTTGTTCCAAGAGGGTTTGATGGGTTCGCGAGAATCAAGCCTTTGATCTTGATACCGGTTTCTTGGGCTGTAAGGTATGTTGATTCTAGGGCATGTTTTGTCACCTGGAAATTGTTTGAGCTGTTACAGTCCACAGGGATTATTCTAATTCCAGTTCTCCACCTTAAGTCTCTGTCGAATCTGATATGTTTAACAAAGTAATCATTGATTAGTTCTGTGAGTGAAGAGTAAGTCAACTAAGTGTTAATTAGTGGTTTGACTTTTGTTAAGGGTCAATGGTCGATATATATACAGTTGCAACCAAAATATTGAACCAATCAAAATGAGTTATAATCTATCACAATTTTAATTATTCTGAAAACGCATTATTAGAAGAGATTTTGGTTTTGACCAAGCAACCAAAATAAATATGTGTTATACAGTAACTAAAACTTTAGCCCTTTTCGATTACTTTTATCTTAATCACTAATTCTATTTTATAACACCAAAAATCACTAATTCATATGTCTTTTCAAGTTATTATTAATTGGTAAACTAATATTTATTTGAATACTAACAAAGTGTGTGTGTAAATACGTACGCGGCATAATAAGGAGTAGGGACGAGAAAAGCGTCGCCGGGATCAGCAAGACAGAACATGAGCGTCTCATTTGCTCCGGTGGCTCCTCCGCTCATCACCACCCTCTCCGCCTCAAAACTCGCTCTTCCGCCTCTCGCTCTCTCCATAAACGCCGCAATCGCCTTTTTATTTTCCATCCCCAAACAAACCATTATTATTAAAACAAATCATTAGTTCTAGTAATTTACACATCTCAAATTAATTCCCAAAAGAAAAAGAAAAAGGAAAAAAATTCCCAAGACTAGAAAAAATTAGAATCATAATCTCCCATAAATGTAAGGTGTATAATATCACTATACAAAACATACGTGAATGAGCTATATATTATACAATATTTAATTTACCACTTCCATTGATTTACAGAATTAATAGTTCAAGCATAAAAAACACTTGATACTGTAACATATGTATATACCTTATATAATACGAATATAGAACTTATAAGAAATGAGAGAATACCTGTCTAAATAGTTTGAGACCGTTATAATCTTGTAAAATAGCGATGTCGGAGAAGGAGTCAACTCCCTCCGCCGTGCAAATAGATGCATGTGGATTTTCCTTTATCCAATCCTTGATCAAATCTGAACAAAGCTGAAAAAAAAAAACATAAATAAAATAGGAAAACGTATTAGAAGAAGAAAAAAGTAACGAACTCATTCATTACTAGGTGGTATGAATTATATAAGAAGACGAACTTGATTCTCGGCGAGACCCATTTGAATAACACCTTGTGGATTATGAGTCGGATGTTAACGATTATTGTCGTAAGCTTTCTCCCCGTCGAAGTACGGCGAAGCTTCTCCATGCTTGTCACCGGAGGCTAATTTGGATAGGAGACTCGCACCCTGATGATGAGACATTATATATATCCGATCGAGTAATTTGAACAACGTGTGTGAGTTTTGTGAAGTTGATATGGATCGGTTTGCTTGTGATATAAACGAAATATAATGGGAGCCTTTGATGATATTATTTATAGTGAAATATAGAGACCATATGAAAGAAACTTGTTTCCACTATTCGGAAACTTATTTGAAAATTTCTGTTATCTATATTCTATAAAAGGTGTTTTTTTTTGTGGGGACAAAATGTGCTTCCATAAAGTCAAACCTAGAGCCAAAATGTTTTGTTTTAGTATTTGTTATTGTTTTTTACTCTATACCAATAACATGTTTTTTCTTGAAAGGGAACTACTTATATAACATAAAAAGAAAGAGTGTTATTAATGCTATTATAATCAATAAATGAATAAACAATTAATTTCTATAACTGATGAATATTTTTTTTGTGCAAACATATAACTGATGAATCTAGTTCCTACGTAGTGATGATAAATGTTACAAACCTATACCCATGCATATGGTACATTTGAATTGTTAAGAACTTTAGATACGATCCTATGTAAAACGCTAAACATTGTAACGCAAAGTATATATACTTGTATTTATTTGTTATTAAGAATGTTTTGGAGTACACCAGACTATTTATTAATTATGTTAGAAAATACAGAAGACTTGGTATCACGGTACTAACTAATAACATTAAAAAGACTTTTGTGTTCCATTGATTTTAATTAAACAATTAAATCAACCACGAGGTTTAAAGACAAAAGAGAATGAACAAATTAAAAGTCGATACTGCTTCAAGGATAACGTAGTAATGCATAGTAATGCAGATACGGAAGCAGATTGGTCGTAGTAACAAAATAAAAAAGTTCAAGTCTTACGAACTCTATTATTAGACCCACGTTGATCTAGATTCGGGGAGAAATGTTTACCTTGACTTGGTGGTATTTTACATTTTTAGAAAAATAAAAAAGAGCTTTAAATTTTAGGCTCGACATAATATCCGAATAATCTTAAGAATAAAGTATTTCAATACATAGTTTCTTGTAAATTTACATTTGAACATTAAGATGTTACAGTCGTATTCAAGAAGCGTTAGTTAACTAATAATCTATTTTCCAGATTATAAAACTATGTTAAACTTGGTCAAATCGTATATTTAAGCTTTAAAATTACTTTGCGTGTCGACCGCAACGTGACCTATGGTCTAATCTCGTGCGATTAAATTAGTTTAAGAGGAAGAAAAATGATTCAAATACTTCGGTAATGGGGTTGGTTGTGAAGCTCTAATACTTCTTCAAGGTCATTCATTATGTTTATATAGTAACTCATAATTACAAATTAACATGTGAAACCAAATTTGAAAGTATTGGACACGTGACAGCAGTCCACTAAGGAATTGGAGATCAAAGATCTTTGTGGACGGCTTTTAAGATGTATGACATTTAGCCATTTATAGTAAAACTTCTCTCTAAATCAAATTTGCCTTAAATTGAATTGGTCGGAGATGAAGAAGTCTAAAACTAGATGGACACGTTGTATTTGAATTGAGTGATTACTCGTTTTCTTATTATTAGTTTGTATTTGTAGGGGAAAAGAATACGTACACGCACGTGTAACGAAATGCCTTTTTGTATAGACGGACTGTAGTGTGATCTTAGCTGTCCCCTATAGAATCTTGGTTAGTGATGATAAACTTTTCCATATTGATGTTAATTGTTACGTCAACTCTTTCATATATATATATATATCCTTTATTTTAGTTTTTACTAATAAATTATAATTCTTCTTACTTCGTAAATGCATGTGATAGATATATACTTTGGCCTTAAACTGTGACGTACGACTAACAAATACAAACGACGAATGATCGGAACTAAAGCTATAGTGGTTCAGCTTCCAAAGTAGTATGTTTAAGCATATACATGTAATGCGTCTCTTTGCCAAATCGGTTGTAAGGTTGATTGTGACATAAAATCGTTTTTCGACAACCAGAGCCGGACTTGAACACATTGGCATGAAACATTTCAATGGGTCCCATTTTAATGGCATGAAACATTTCAATGGATTTCACTTGAGTTTTTCTTTTTTTTTTTATTATTGCAAAGAGGCCCCATTTTAAGAAAAACACACAAAAAATGCTATTATTCATAAGTTTTTCAGAATATTATTATTCATAAGTTTTTCAGAATATTATTCATTTAAAACAGGAGTTTCTATCAATTTATTTTGTATGCATATTTTGTTTGTATAACAAAAACTTTGATGTTATTTTTTCCTTAATCCGTATGGAGCCCCAGATTTCATCGGTTTGGGTCTGTCGACGATGCATGACGATTAATTAAAAATTACAAAATCTGTCAACAAACTTGGTTAAAAACTCACTCCAACAAAATTTAAATAGTAATATTTGAGTTGGCTACTTAGCTCAAATTATTGTACAAAGTGTTTATACATTTTCACTGGATGTGTTTCAACAAATATACTATTTATTTGATAGTTGTATAAAGATATGTACAGCATCAGATTCCTTTATCTTAAATTTTTTTTTCTAAACTGTATATGTCCAAAAGTTAAATTTCCTACAATTTTCCTACTTTTTGTATTGATGATAGAACAAACTAATTAAGAAAGCTAGGTGCGGATGATGTTTCCATATTAACATAAGCTTAGGCAATTTGTTTACGGAATCGATTTTAATTTTAGACTCTAGCTAGTCTGCGCTATCGCTAACATGCAAGAAAACTAAAAAAAATGTAGTTGTCAAATAAGTTAATAATCGAATCAGAAAAACTCCAAACTTCGAGTTATTTGCAGTATTACAAAATTATTATACATGTTTTCAGTATAAAGATAGAAGCATGCATAACTCCTTTAATTTATCCATATTAACAACAGAAGTCCCGATCAAACCTTTAGGAAAGTAAAAGGATATAAGTAAGAGTTGAAAGAGAATCTGTGTTCTTAATTTCCATATCCACCTTACATAAGATTCTTAGCAGATGAAAGTGTTAATTCAACGTAGAGAAAAAAACAAATGTTTAAAAATATTCATCTCTGACCATGTAATTGATTTTTATTGTCAAGTAGTGTAATAGTCTTGGGAGAATAGTTGTATTTTACATTCTTGAAAAATATTATCATAATAATATTTCTTTGGTTCAAAAGTATTACTGTATTATTATTTTCTTCCTCACAAAACATGATATATTGTACGTACGTACGTACTACGTAATAAGTGGGAAACTGGGAATAAAACACGATTATAATGGTGCGAAACCGCGAAAGATCTTACGGTCGTGACCCCTAGGCTCTTGCGTCTTAATTAGGCCACCTTTAGGGGAGTTTATAAGGCTAGTTACAATGGGCCTATTGAATCTTTTTTTCATCAGCTTAATGCCGACAACAACCGTGTTGAATAAAAAAGAAAATCGATGTGGATTGATCTGAGCTGAATAAATTTAACCCGTTGAATGTAAATGAAGTGGGGTTTCCAGTGATACGTATCAGCGGGTGATTGGAGGGAGGGGTGAGAGAAAGTTTTTTTTTGACAGATATAATTTTTTTTTCTTATGTTGTTTTCCTATTAGCTATCCATATTTTTGTGTTTTTTATCTCCTCTCAATTATTTATACTCATTTATTTGGTTATAATCATTTTTTTTAAAAAGAAATTTATATCAAAATTCATAATTTTTTTAAATCTATATATAGAGACCATTTTCGTTTCATTTGGATATAAAAAAATCTATAAAATCTATATATTAGCTGTATTGTGTGTTTGTATTTTCCGAATTTGAAGTTTGTGTAATTTTATTTGTTTTAATAAAAATAATTTTTATTTTTGTTATATTAAAATATTAGCTAAAAATATAAAATTCAATTAAAAAAATAATAATGTGACTTTTATTAATTTTATATTACTATAAATGTGTTGTTATCAAATTAAGTAAAAATAAAAATATAAAATGAAAATAGTGGGGTAAAGTGTTAAATTCTACTCCCTCCGTTTCAAAATATAAGATGTTCTAAATGACCACTTTAAAAAAGTTTAACCAATTATAAATAAATCTGCAAAATATAAAGTATTAAACTAATCTAAAAGTTACATAAAAACTTGAAAACATCCTATATTATGAAACAAAAAAACCTCTCTAAACATCTTATATTACGAAACGGAGAAAATATTAAACAAAACTATTGAAGATGTTAAAATTGAGTTGGGTGTTGAATGATTAGGTGGAAGAAAGAGAAAATGATGTAGAATGTTAAAAGTTGAGGTGGAGGGTGTTGAAAAAAAAACATTTTACATAGCCTAACGATTAGTCAACAATCTTATCAAAATATCTTAAGATTAATATTGTTGTTTTACCAATAAAATCATTAAAACAAAACTAGTCAACTCGTTGAACATATAAACGGGGGACTGGATAGTCCGTTTTCGACACGTGTATAGGGAAGCAAATCATCTTGCTGATGGGTTAGCTACTTATGTGTTTTCTCTTCCTTTAGGCTTTCATGTTTTTAATACGGTCCCGAAGTCTGTTGATGGGCTGGTACCTGCGGATGCTGCTGGTCATTTGTGCATGAGACATATTCGTGTGTAATTGTTCTTTGCTCTTTTAATAAAACCTGGGGTAATACCCCGGCCGTTTACCAAAAAAAAAAATAAACGGGGCAGCTTTGACTTCCTCTCGTCACTTAACTTATTATAGTCAAATTCTCTCTGCTTAGGATGCGTTTAGTCAATTCAAGACACGTGTCTGTTCTCAATGGAGAACTCACTGAATACTCGATTATCTGAGGCCCATAAGTCAATTGGCTCATTGTTTAACTTTAACCTAATGCATCGAGAATTGTAGCATGCTGGATTTTGTTTCAACTTTCACAAATTAGTTTCGGTTAATAAAAATAAAACCAAACATAAATAACGATTGTGTAAATTGTATAGAAGAACGGCAGAATCAAAGACAAATTTTAAATCATTTTTACTAATCTATAAGTTACTGAATCTACTAAACCATTATCCCAAGCCAAAGACATCGAAAGGTGAAGCTTTCTCAGTCGGAGTAGCAACAGAGTAACCTTGCATAAACTTCCTCAGCTTAACTAACTCATTAGAACCTGAGAGACGCTCCATTAGAATCTCCATGGTGATCTGATTTGGGTCACATGACTGTTCTACCATCTCATCCATCAGTTTAAGCAATGTCTCCGCTTGGCTCTTCTCCTTGAGACACTTAAACAAGGCATTGTAAGTCTCAACATTAGGCCTCACCATCTTCATCTTCATTTCCTCTTTCAGCGAAAGAGCTTGTTCGTAATTCCCCAGCTTAGAAAATGCGTTTATGAGAATGTTGTATATCACAGTGTTCGGATTGACCTTTGACTGCAAACCCATTTCCTTGAAGAGCTTCACTGCTTCGTTTAATTCTCCGACTGAACAATAAGCTTCGATTACCGCTCCATATGTTACAACAGTCGGGTCTAACCCGTCTTCTCTCATCTGCTCCATCATTTTCTGAACACTCTGGAAGTCCTTGTGTCTGCCGAAAAACGAAATGAGTGTTGTAAGTGATGGAATCAGGTTTCATCCCTTCTTTTTCCATATCGGTTAGCATCTCATAGACTTTCTCTGCATTATTCTTATCACAAAACAACCCAATAAACATGTTGTAAGCCAATAAGTCAAGAGAAAACCCTCCCTCTTTCAGTTTCTCCACCACTCTAATGGTGTCATGATCCTGCCTCGCTTGGCACAATCCAGAGATCAAAGCATAATAGATCTTTGCATCAGGAGAACAACCAGCTTCCAACATTTTGTCATACCAATGCATAGCCTTTTCTATGTTACTCACGCTGCAACAAGCATGGATCAATGTCATATAAGTAACCACATTCCCTTTCACGCCTTCGTTTTCCATATCCATAAAGAAAAGAACCGCCATGTTCAATCCGTGGTGCCTGCACATTCCTTTAACGATTGTATTAAGAGTAACCACATTCGGTTTGATCCCGTCCTCCTTCATCTGAGAAACAACTTCTTTAGCCGTCTCAAGCCTTCCAGCTCTGCAATACCCATCGATCAAGCAATTATAAGTAACTGCATTGGGCGCACAACTCTCTTCCACCTTCATCCTTGCCAACAACTCCTCTGCTTCTTTCAACCTCCCCATCTTGCAGAGCCCGTCAATGAGAGTATTAAAATGAATCGAATCAGCTTTAATCACATTCCCATCTTCACTTCTCTTTCCACATATTTCTTCAAAAAATTTGAGCGCTTCATCGACCCTCCTTGATTTGCACAAAGTGTTAATAAGGACCCCTAAAGTCACAACATCAGGCCTCATTCCAATCTCATCCATCTTCAAAACTAAAGCATTCATTCTACCAATGTCCATATTCCTTCCTAAGCATGACAACAGCGCATTGAAAGGAGGAGCTTCAAGTGGGGCATTGTTCTTCATCAGGTCGCTCAAAATATCCCAAGCTGCATTGGTGCTACCACCATTTTTGCATAGACTATTAATAAACCGAGTCAACCAAACAGAGTTTGGGGAGACACCATGAGAGCTAAATCTTGAAATCAACCCAATGAGCTTCTCTTCAGTCAAAACCCTTCCTTTCTAAACCTCGTGCAACACAATATCCGCTGTGATTCTATTAGGAGGAGAAACTGATTCTCTCTGAAGCATTTCGTCGAGCACCTTGAAGGCATCATCCACAAGTCCATTTCTTAGCAACACATCGATTACAACATTACGAACTGGAGTGTTTTTCATATCCGAATCGAGTCCTTCGTATACAATAACCGACTGATTTACCATACCCATACCCCCAAACCATCGGATCAGAAGCTTAGCTGCAACAACAGTAAGCGGTATGTTCTTCTCTTTAGCAATCTCGTAAAGCTGGAGAAGTTTATCCCGCGATTCAGGTCCTTCCCTACCGGCGAATTCAATAACCGATTGTAACGTCAAGGAGAGAGATGCTTCACGGCGTTCCAGAGACTCAGATTTCAAATCCAGGTACTCGAAGAAAGAGATTGCTTGAGAGTACGATCCTAGCCGCCGCGTGATTTGAGCGAATGCTATAGGAGAAACAGAAGATGAAGATACGAGAAGTGAGCTTAGAGACTCGCTCGACGCCCAATCATGTTGCGGGAGTCTTTTGAGGTTCTCCAAAAAATTGGCTACTACGGATTCCTGGCTCTCCGATTTGATTTACGGCCGTGGTGGATCAACATCATCAGAATATCGGCGGAGGAATCTGACATGGTTGAGCAGAACATAAGAGTTCCGGCGCCGGGAAATTGATAGCACGATACTCATCGTTAAGGTTTGTGAAGTGAGACGACGAACTCTGTTCGGCGGATTGAAGTGTCACTCAACGAACAAGAAGTTTGGGCCATTTCCAATAATGGGCTTTAACACTTATTTGGCCCAGAAAATCTATTAAAATATTTACATAAAGAGGACAAATCTGTATTTTTCTCATAAAACTGAACATGAGTTTTATATATTGGACTCATTATGTTATTACAGAATAAGGACAAATATTTATTTTTTCTCAAAACACTATCCCCTTTGTTTTATTAATCAAGATACCACCCTGAACTCTGAGATAGTTTCTATGGTTTACACCAATTTACCCGCAAAAAGCTAATCCTATAGAAGGATTTTTTTATTTCTTCAACCATAACTACGTACTCAAAATGAAGAGCTTAGAGAATTGCTATAGCTGTCACTAAGAAGATGGTGAATCTGAATGCTCCATCTTCTCAGCTGATGCTGCTGCAGCAGAAGCAGCCTTATCTAATCCCAACTTCTGTAACTCGCTTAAGAATCCATCAAGGTCGCTTGAGGAGATCTTGTAAGGGCTGTGAGAAGGACCTGGAAACAAGTGTTCAGGTACTTCTTCCTTATACTCCAAGAGCGCTTTGTTGATCACTTCTCCTACTTGAGCGTACTGTTTGCAAAACTTTGGAGTAACCTGAATTGAAAAGAATGTAAGGATGCAACACAGCGGAAACAGTTAGATCGTAAAAGCAGGAAGATGGAAGAAGGATGATGATTTATTATGATAGATGATTGGTTTAGGATTTAACCTTAGCATGATGTGGATGCTGCATCATCCCCAGAAGATCATGGTAGACTAAAACCTGCATCCACAAGAAAAATATGACATACTTTATCAGAATAGTAGATAACTCACTCTTTTTGTGCTGATCTATCTTACTCTTTGATCACGCAAAAAAGCCCCAATAAAGATTGAGAAAATGGTTTATTCAATCAAACAAGATAAGCACACAAAACTGAAAAAGCCTAGTTTTGCTCAATAAGATAACCTACAGAAAGAGTGTCAAAACGAACCTGTCCACTACAGAAAGGGCCAGCTCCTATACCAATGGTGGGAATATGAAGTGCAGAGGTTGCAGCAGCAGCAACGGGAGGCGGAACACATTCCAAAACAACCGAAAAACATCCAGCTTCTTGTAAAGCCATGGCAGTTTCAACAACCTAATCACACAATATAAGAGAAAATCGTTTCATCACACCTTAAAAAACTAACCTTATTAAAGATTACATACACACCCAGGGCATACACATCACACATGCATAAACCCTTAGTTTCATACCTTAACAGCACTAGCTATGTTTTTGCCCTGTGGCCTAAAACCACCAGAACACTGATAGCTTGAGGAGTCAATCCAACATGTCCCATAACCGCAATCCCTGCTTCCACAATGGATTTTGCAGCAGTAATCCTTGAAGGTGACCCTCCTTCAAGTTTAATAGCATCCATTCCTCCTTCCTTGAGCACTCTAACTGCACTATCAACCGCCTAAACACCATTCAAACAATCAAAATCAATGATTTCAAAGGGATTTAACTGAAAAAAATTTAGCCACCAAGATGCTTAATTTGAAACAAAGCATCAAACTTTACCTGATTGGTGCGAGATTCATAAGTACCAAACGGCAAATCGCCGACAAGAAGTGGCCTTTTGGCTCCACGAGCGACGGCGCGACAGTGAACGAGCATCTCGTCTAAGGAGATAGGAAGGGTGGTGTCATAGCCATGGAGCCATGGCAGCTGAATCACCAACGAGACAAACATCGATCCCGGCTGTATCGACGTGAACGGCGGAAGGGTAATCGTAGGCGGTGACGACGGTTATCGGTTCACCTTTCCGATGTTTCTGTCTCAATTGCGTCAAAGTCACTCTCTGATTCGGGTTCTGCGGTTTCGGTCCTCCGTAAACCGTGTTTTCCGGTACGTTGCTCATTAACCGGACGGTGGTTAAGGCCACCCTCGAAACACGCGAGCAGCTCCGGACGAGCGATGAAGCCATTGTTGCTGTCTGATGAAATTAAAGTTTTTTAAATTTAGAGACTTTTTATTTTTATTTTTTTGGATAAATCTTAAAAAACAAAAAATGGAAACTTGAATTAAAAAAACGATGTTGATGACTCACGCGCTGGTGTCTCCGATTCCGAAGTTGACTGCTTTCGTACTCTCTCTATCTTCTACTCCATCAAAATCGTCTCTTTCGGTTCGTGGTGTCATCAATCTCTACCGTCGCCGGAGATCTTATCGTGTGTTCACCTCCATGGCTGTAGCTGGGGAATCGAGGTCGGAGCATGTCACAGGGAAGTGGTTTTCTGTGCCGGAGCTCCGATTGCGTGACCATCGATTCATTGTCCCTCTTGATTATTCCAAAACTTCTCCCAAAATCACCGTCTTCGCTCGAGAAATTGTTGCGGGTAACTTCAAAGATCGGGGCTTTTCGATTTAAGAACTCTTTCTATGATGCTATTTTGATTGAAGTTTGAATTTTGCAGTGGGGAAAGAGGAGCAAGCAATGCCGTATTTATTGTATTTACAAGGTGGTCCAGGATTTGAAGGACCAAGGCCTAGTGAAGCTGGTGGATGGATTCAAAGAGCTTGTGAAGAGTTTCGTGTTATCTTACTTGATCAAGTATGATACTTTAGTTTAATGCTTTTCTATGGACACTTTTCTTAGTTTTTGTGTTGCTTTAATTTGAGTTTGGATTCCTACAGAGAGGAACAGGCTTGTCAACTCCTTTAACATCTTCCTCAATGCTTCAATTCAAATCAGCTAAGGATTTAGCTGATTATTTGGTTCACTTTCGAGCTGATAATATAGTTAAAGATGCTGAGTTTATTAGACTTCGTCTTGTTCCTAATGCTGACCCTTGGACTATTTTGGGTCAGGTAAGTTTTTTTTTTTTTGTCTCTGTATTGTCTATTAGTCAGTCTACTTCAGTTCTTGTCATTTGATTTCTTGTTTATATTTTTTTCTTCTGCAGAGTTTTGGTGGCTTTTGTGCACTTACGTATTTGAGCTTTGCGCCAGAAGGACTAAACCAAGTGCTAATAACTGGAGGAATCCCACCAATTGGCAAAGCATGTACCGCAGATGATGTGTATGAAGCCGGTTTTGAACAAGTTGCTCGCCAAAACGAAAAATACTACAAGAGGTTCCCTGAAGACATTGAGATTGTTCGCGAAATCGTAAAGTACTTGGCTGATTCTGAAGGCGGTGGGGTGAGGGATTACAACATTTGCCAAATCCTCTGACCAGTTTAGTTTAGCTCTTTACTTTCCTATGTTTCGTTTTCTTTAGGTACTTCTTCCATCAGGAGGCATTCTCACTCCTAAGGGTCTTCAAACTCTTGGTCTTTCTGGTTTAGGATCAAGTACTGGTTTTGAGCGCCTTCACTATATGTAAGAGTCTAGCTTTGCTTAATTTTGTTTTATCTGTCACCTCACGTGTTCTGTGTTAAATCTCACCGTCTTTATTGATCTTAGGTTGGAGAGAGTATGGGATCCTATCTTAGTTACTGGAGCTCCAAAACATATTAGTCAGTTCTTCTTAAACGCTGTAAGAGAACCTCAAAAATTTGTTGTTTTTCGAGATCTGTTAAAGAGGGAATTGGTAGTCTGAGATGTTTTATCGTTGCTGCAGTTTGAGAATTGGCATTCTTTTGATACAAATCCACTATATGCTCTTCTTCACGAGGCCATATACTGTGAGGTATAGTCTCTTCAAATACCGCAACCTCTTTCCTATTTCATACATTGGTTCTAGTTGTTGTCATGTTCTCTTAATTGGAAACTTTTTCAGGGTGCTTCATCAAGATGGTCTGCTCATAGATTACGGGAAAAAGCTGAGCTCAAATTTGATGCAGTGAAGGCAGTCAAAGAAAGTCACCCTGTACTTTTCACGGGAGAGGTACATGTTTCAAGTATTTCTAATTATATGACTAAAATATACTCAAAGCTTGGATGATTGGTTCACGTTGGTTAGCTAAATTAGTATTTTGGATTTATTACATAGATGATATTTCCATGGATGTTTGATGAGATTCATGCCTTGAAGCCATTCAAAGCTGCCGCTGATCTCTTGGCCAAGAAAGAGGATTGGCCTCCGTTGTACGATGTTGCTAGATTGAAAACTAACAAGGTCTGTTTTCTGAATCTTCATCTGTTTTTCTTTTCTTATGGATCAAACAATGTTCTCTGTTTTCACATGTCTCTTTCTTTCTGGTAGGTGCCTGTGGCTGCAGCGGTTTACTATGAAGATATGTATGTAAACTTCAAGCTAGTGACGGAAACCGCTTCTCAGATTTCGGGTATCAGACTTTGGGTAACAAATGAGTTTATGCATTCGGGTCTTCGTGATGCTGGAAGACAAGTTCTTGATCATTTGTTGGGAATGATCAATGGGAAAAAGCCTCTCTTTTGATTCCTTGTAATAGTCAGACTCAGAGCATATATGACTTGTGGTTTTCTTCTTTGTATCCTCTTTGAGAATTAAGTGCGTAAAAGAAAGTCTTTCAATTTTGAGCTTCCTTTCCAATCAATGTTCATGAAGAAGATTCTATATTGTCCAACTTTACAGGTGAGCCATAGTGAGATCATATATATATAATGTCAAGTGTCAACTAGACAACTATTATAGAACTCTGTAGAAATCTGTTAGACTATATGTTTCGAATCGTACAATAAGTATAGAAATGGTGCAAGTAATTTTACCAAACTGGAAGGTGGTGCTGTCAGTCAGTACTGTGCTTTATTACGGCTATTGCAGGAAATTTTGGCTGTGTCATGTAATATTTATAGCTACCGTAGATGCTGAGGGGCTATCTGGTGCTAATCCTGCTGAAGTACAGAGTACAGAGCTTTGGTGTGTATTTACTTCTCAGACTGAATTTTGAATTTGGTACTTATTACTAAAGTGTTGTTGTGGAGTCTCTGAGCTTTTCTTTCCTGTTATGTTTATAGCGCAGGGAAACTGGATTGGATCTTCGAATCTACACACTTTTAGATCCTCTAAATGGAGAACTTCTCATTAAAGTTGATGAAACACTAACTCAGGTGCGAGCCTATCATAAACAGCTATTTGTGTGTGTATGTGTGTTGTTGTTTCATATGTTAATGCTTAACAACAGTTATTTGTTGTTTCATACGTTAAATATCACTTTATTGCCAATAAGATATGAACACGTCACTATCAATCCATCGTGTGAACTAGAAACCCAATCTATAATAAGACTTTGATTCTTCATATACTTTTAGGAAACCGCAAATTTTATATTTTAGATTGGCATTTGTCTAACCCTTTTGTCAATTTCTTTCCAACTTCTTTTTCTTTTCCACACACATTCTTGCCAAAGCTTTTTACGATTAAAAAAATAAATAAACAAAGAAACACAATAAAATCAGAGACACACATGCATTATATATGTTATATATATGACAAAGCTCATATCTCTCAAATTCACCAAAACTTCACTAATATGAAAATGAAGGAAGAGACGCTGATGGAAGTAAAACGTGTGACTAAGAGCTGGAGCAAGCAAAAGAGTTAGTGAATCGGTTGATGAACAATTTGAAAACCCTTCTTCTAAAGAATCAAACATGCGTTTGATCTATGGAATCCTCCGTTCTTACGAAAATTCAATAGTTATGATGAGTCTTGATCAGAAAACTCTTAAGAGAAGCCCCGAGACCAAGAGAATGGATCCGAGTAACAACAAGAAGAGGTAAAATTAATGAGAGATTATTAATTTTTGTGTTTTGTATTTTAGGACATTTGTATGATTGTCTTTTCTTGTTTATTTCTTGATCTGCAGAAGAACCTCGGAGAAGAAGACGTCCGAGAAAGTTAAGATTTGTGTTGGAAGAGAACAAGAAGGAACTTCTCAACTTGATGATAGTTTTTGCTGGAGAAAATATGGTCAGAAAGATTTTCACGGATCCAAGAACCCTAGGTATATCATTATATCATTACAATCATATCTTTCTAAGCATTACAATATTTTTAATAATATAGTGTTTGATTTTGTGTGGACATTGCCAAATTTTGAAAATTAATTTACTTTGTTTTGTTTATAATACAGAGGATATTATAGATGTACACATCGATTCACACGAGGGTGTTTAGCGGTGAAGCAAGTACAAAAATCAGATGCAGACTCTTCGTGTTACGAAGTCAAGTACTTAGAGAGTCACACATGTAACGGCAATTTACTATCAACCACCAAACACTCTATTTCTTTGTTTAAAGAAGAAGAACGAAACAGAGTACCTAAGTTACATCATGTTAGAGAGCAATCAGAAGACCATGTGAAATCTGAAGAATTAATGTTAAGTCTCGATGACTTGGAAAACAAGAAGGAGATTTTCAAAACGTTTTCATTTTCAAATCCCGAGACTGAGAATACTACTGGCTGGAAAAATCTGATGGAGAATTTTTCTCCTACAACAACATCAGAATCTGGAATCACCAACGAGTTGATATATGCGTCTTCTGCTTCTGTTGCAAATTCACCCACCGAGGATTCGTGTTTCTCTTCTTTGAAAAATATTCTCGATTTAAGTTATGATTGGTCTTTGATGTAATATAAGTAGCTCTGATATTGTAATAGTAGAGTTCTTTGCTTCTTCCTCAAACCATAGGATCGTAAAGCTATTTAAGTCATAACTGAATAGAAATAATCTTTATTTTTAAATGCTATCTAGTGGATGAATGAAGTTTTTCTAATTTAGTAATAATGGAAAATTTTAAAAACCATTACTATCATGGTTTATTATTGGGAAAAATGTCATTAAAATCCCCAAATCTACATTTTTATTGATTTAAAGTCCGAACTCTGCTTTTGATGGAAAAAAACACCAATTATTTGTTGACTTCCAAATAAATCGCAAACTCTCGTTGAATTAGCCTTTTGAGGCACAACGTTAAGTGGACAAACGGATAAATTAAACGGGGTTAATTATCCGTTAATAGCAAAACAACGCTATTTATAACACTCTAAAACCCCCAAATTGAGAAATCGATTCTCAATTTCCCCAAGTCATAAACCCTAATCGATCTAACCCTAATCAAACATTGAACAAGTTATATGAAGAAATATGTTCAAAACAGATTGAACAAGTTATATGAAGAAATATGTTCAAAACAGATTGGCTAGCACTATGTACGTTGTCTCATGGTAGAAAACTCCTCAACTGAGGTTGACTAGATCCATCGGAATTCATAACACATGGATCAAGAGATATAAGCAGTTAGCTGAAAGATATATAATAGGCTTGGTCTTTCAAAACTAGAACAAGAGATTAACAACACAAATTTCCTCTGGTGCTTTACATGCAAAGGCGTAGAAAAAAATCTAAACCAAAGTGATATAATGCATGCATCCAACATAACCATTTTACCTTTTTAACTTGATCATAGACACGTATATATAAAAACTTTGGTGTTGCAAAGTGATATAATAAATAATGTATGCCCAAAACTGGAAGATCCCAATCGCTTTTTAAGCCCAAAACTGGAAGATGAGAGACTTGCTGAGCAAGGCTATCGCTATCTATTTTATGGAGAAGATTGTAAATATCAATTATTACCAATTCTAGCCAATTTCTTCATTATTAGAGTTTTGTATTGTCTTGGTAAAATAAAACACGAGTGGACGAAGAAAAAAACTTCCAACAGCAATGTCTCTGCTTCTCAGCCGCCTCTGGAAACTTTCTTCCCTGAAAACACCTATAGTCGTCGTAAGCTTCTCTTCTCCTGATCTCTCCAATGGCTTTGTGTTCTGTAATACTCCTTCTAATGTCTGTGATTGTTACTACGCAGAGACACCTCACTGCTCGTTCTTTCTCAACTTCCTTTTCGAAAAAGGTTTCCAGATCTACTTTGAGTAATGGGGATGTGGGATATCTTGAGTTTTTTGAATATCCTTATAATGAGTTGATGGAGGATCCAGGAACGATAGGATCATCCAAAGGAGTGGTTGCTACACTGAAGGAAGGAGTAGTGTCAGTCGGGGAGCTAGGAATTACTCTTATAAGGGTCAATATTTTCTATAATAACCAAAACCTATAATTTTTTTTTGTGGGGGTCAATAAACATATTTGTAACTATTTTATGGGGGTCACTATGTATATTTTCATGATTTTTTTTCTGATTTTTCTTCTAAAAATACAAGTAAACTTTTTTTTTTTTTGTAAATCCATAGGGGTCAATTGACCCCCATGCTAACACACTGCCTCCACCTCTGAATAGTGTCTCTCCAAGAGAAACCAAAGCCAAATAAGCCAGATGCAGATCTAAAACGCATCTTGCCTCCCCTTGTAACTCTACCTCATTGCCAAACCCAAATTGTAACCAACGTAGCTCTGTCATCCTTTTTCCCCGAGGAGGAAGACTTTGTTGTAGAATATGAGAACTGATTGATTCTATTCATTGAGAGATCACATATTTATACAACAAGGTTGTTGAGATCGTAATCCAAGGAGACTTGGAGATTACGTTAACTATACAAGATAAGAACAACTTGAGATAATCCTTATCTATACTAATACGCCCCCTCAAGATGGACGCCGGCGACAGAGTCCAATCTTGGCAGAGAGATCAAGAAAACGAGCATGAGGTAACGGCTTGGTTAGCGCATCCGCCAGTTGATCAGCAGAGGAAATGTGAGCAACGCGAAGTGTTTTTCCCTGAACCTGTTCCCGAACAAAATGATAGTCGAGAGCGAGGTGCTTCATGCGGGAGTGAAAGACAGGATTAGCCGACATATAAGTTTCCTCAATGTTGTCGCAGTAAAGAACCGGAACAGCAGTGGACTTGAGACCAAGTTCAGTCATGAGTGAGTGGAGCCATTTGACCTCGGCAACAACAGCGGTGAGAGCACGATACTCAGCTTCTGTTGACGAACGAGCAACCCCGGTTTGCTTCTTTGAGGACCACGAAACAGGTTTATGACCCAAATAAGCAATGTATGCACCCGTAGATGTATAATCATCTCGATTCCCAGCCCAGTCAGCATCAGAGTAGGCGTGGAGGTTAAGAGGCGATTTGGAGGAGAATAAGATACCTATGTTAGCAGTGCCTGCAAGATAGCGAAGCACCCGTTTCACTGCCTCCCAGTGAAGAGTCCGCGGCTGGTGCATGTACTGAGAGAGACGATTGACGGCGAACGCAATATCCGGTCTTGTTAGCGTGAGATATTGAAGACTTCCGACCGTTGCACGATAGACAGAGGAATCAGGCAGTATATCATTGGAGGAGAGAGTAAGAATCTGACCAGAAGACATCGGAGTGGCGACTGGTTTGGCATCAGCCATGTTTGTCTTGCGGAGCAAGTCAGTGATATACTTCGTTTGTGTGAGATGCAGTCCAGTCTTTGTGCGGTAAGCTTCCATTCCAAGGAAATAAAAACAGTTCACCAAGGTCTTTGAGCAAGAACTTTATAGAAAGAAGATCAGTGACACTCGTGATAGCCGCCATGGACGTGCCAGTGATGATGATATCATCAACGTAAATGAGCATGTAGACAAACGAGTTTCCCGAATGCAGAACAAACAGAGATTCATCGGCCAGGGACTTCTTGAAGCCTATACTCACGAGAAAGTCTTTAAGGGCAGTGTACCAGGCACGCGGCGCTTGCTTAAGCCCATAGTTAGCCTTATTGAGTCGACAAACATGATTTGGCTTGTCTTTATCCACAAAGTCTGGTGGTTAAAGCATGTAGACTTCTTCTTCAAGAGGACCGTGGAGGAAGGCATTATGGACCTTGAAATTTTTATCTGTTACTTGACTATTGTTTAATACCTCCAAATTTGAAAATTATGAGTATTATTTTCTTTCAATTTATTAGTTAACATTAATTCACTCATCTTTGTTAAAAAAATTGGATTGTTTCCTTTATTCATTCATTCATCTAACTTTTGTTTGGTGTCGTTTTCCATCTAATTGTATTGATCATCTCTTTCAAGTATTAATTTAGGTAATTAATTGTGATTTCTATTTTTTCATAGATTTATCTTTTTAGTCAATTTGGTTGGTTGCAGTTGCAGCTATGAGCTCTTTCTCCCTACTTCTCTTATTACTTTTTTTATAAATTTCGATAGAATAATGATTTAAATTTTATTCTATGTGAATATCTTTCAAAATTGATTATCTGATCATGATTCAGTAAACCTAGATTTATATATCTTTAACATTATTCTCTTATTATCACTGAATCGATTTTTCATTTTTATATATATAACAAATATTTTATTTAACTAATTTGGTTAATTCATCTTAGTCATTATTTATGACTTTTATATAATACAATTAAAAAATTACCAAAAACATTTCACTCGAAATGTGAAATTAACAATGTTAATCATTTTAAGTATATATAATAGCAATCCAAATAAATGCCACCAAAAGTTATGTTTTTTTTAATCATATCTTTTGAATAATTTTTTAAAAAAATTTGTAGAAAATTTAAATTGTGTGTTTTACAAAAAGTTGCGATTGTTCATTGTAACAATTTTTTTTTGTAAAGTTGCAACTCTTTATTGTAGATTTGGGTTTATTTGAATATTATATCTTTTAAAATCTATATATATTTGTATGTTTGAACTGTTTTCAATTTTTTGCAATAACACAAAATAATTTAAAATTTTAATCTCAACGATGTGTAGAGCTTTCTAAATTATTGTCTAACATTCATTTTTTTTAAAGTAAAGAAATTATTCCAATTCTTGATTTAACAAAATATTTTTGGAATGATGAATCTAATTTATTTACAACTTTTAGTTAATTTTATATATAAAAATTTAATGAAAATACCTAGAGATTTTTTCCAAGAGTTATATGGATTATATAGTGAGTTTTTAGATTTGACTTTTCAATATTGTAATAAAGATATCTTTTTTTTTTTGTCAACCATTGGGCCACAACTGGTCGGCCCATTAGCCAAATTCTTACATTAGTAGGAGCCAAAACTCGATCCCGAGTGTGATGGTGCCTTCTACAAATGGACTTATTTCTTGCCACTACACTAAGGTCACTTCACGGTAATAAAGATATCTTCTAGTATTTAAAAGCAGTTTATATGATTTATTAGGTATAATCAAGTGCATATACAACAGTTGTGATTTTCGTAGTACCTTTTCCTAAAAAAATTGCTTTTATTTGTTTTTTTTAAAATTCAAACAGTTGTATCTATTCATTGTAGATTTGTGTCTTTTTACTATATTTTATCTATATTTTTTCATCACAACTTTTCGTTCTAATAGGTGTGTCTATTAAATAGTCAATGTCTTTTAAACTCTCTATATATTTATCTCTTCGTCAGTAACTAACAAGTTCGTTAAAACAAAATTTTCATTTTATGTTGAACCTAAATAATTGAATATTAATATCTAATATTCAATGTTATTCTATAATCTATCTATACATTTTTGGAGACATTTATAAAATAAATCCTGAAGTTAGCACTTATTTACATACATGCCATTGACATTAAATAATTAATTTAATAAACAAATTAACTCTACTTATATTCGATTTTTTTTATAGAAACTAAGTGTTTTAAAAGGTAACAAATATAATTATAAATGTATCCAGATTTTATTTCCTTATTTTATAAAGAAGTGAGTGAAGAGCTATTGTTCATCAAAAATTTAAAAAACTGATTTGATAAAAAGTGACTTTAAGCCTCACATACTATATTTTACTTTCACGGATTTCGTATGATGAAGTTTTGCGGATTAAAAATCTTTGAACATGTTGCGTGATCCGCCTAGCGTGGCGAGTTTGGACTATAGAATCAACACTAAAACTATTAGTTTATTTTATATACTATAATTTGTAGTCATAGTTTGGAAAATTAACTTATAAATTATTTAATATATGAACTAGAAAATATTACACATACTACAACACATTCTTAATATTCCTAAAAAGAAAAATTGTATACACATAAAAATAGACACTAACATACCAAATAGCCATATACCTCTGTTTAACAATAGAAAACAAAATTAAGTGTTTTAAATTTTTATATTCTATCAAATAACAAATTTAATGTAATTAGGTTATAAAATGTATAAAACGTAAGAAAAATAAAAAAACATTCTAAACAAAATTATAAATTAATTAGATAAAAGTTTATTAATTGGGAATTTGAAAACTAAATAAATTAAAAATTATTATTTAAAATACAGTAATTTATAATTTAGTCCTCCGGTGTACCGCGGGTGAAAACCTAGTCGATACAATAAAAGATGGAGTGTTTATCGCCGACACCTCAGTTAAAAAAAAAACTCTATCCTATCAAATTATAACATTAATACAGCTCATCTAAATTTACTCATACGTGTACTAAAGAAAATAGAAGCAAACCTCCAAGTGTTTTATCTTTCTGCTTCTTCGTCGTCGTTTTTCTATTCTTTGATTTGTTCTTCTTCTCCGTCGCCGATTTGAGCTCACGACGGAAGCTGCCTCCTTCACGTTGACTTGGACTTGGTCTTTGCTATCTCTTTCGCTGATTGTCACTAATGTCTCTGATTCCACTGTTATTGTAAATGGCGCTCCAAACTCATCTCTTGCCTATCGATGTACCTGTTCACATACACGCATAAATTTGTTATTGAATTGTGGGTTTCTTTCTTCTGGTGCTTGAATTTTGCAGTTTGTTTGTTGTCTTTGTTGGATTCATCTAGATTTTGTAGTCTGTTATATTGGGAAATACTTCTTGTGCCTGATATTTATTTGTTTGTTAGATTTGAGATTTTGTAGTGTGTTATATTGGGAATTTCATTGAATTAAATCTACGTTCTTCACCTCCGGTTCTTATTGATCATTGTTCAACACTACTTTGTTGATATTGTAAGCAACTAGTCATTAGATAAGGCTGGGATCATTGAATGTGATTCATTTAGGTTGTTTCTTAATTTTCTTCAGTTATCACATAATGTTTGTAGACATGAGTTCGAGAAATTCTTTTGAATGTTCCCTGTTCTTTAGATTTGCAGAACACTTATAGCTCAACTCCCCAAATATATTTATCGATACACCTGGAACTTTGCCTATGTTCACGACGGCTTTAGGCAAATCTGTCCCACTGAAAGAGTCTTCAATGGCAAAAGCTTTGTCTATTCTTGGGGGTGATTAAATCAATGACTCATATTTGTTTTTATCTCCTCTTCTCTAAATTCTTGTGTGCAGTACGCTTGTGTGCACATTTTTTTTGCTGTTGTGCTATTCCATTCAACTTCCATTTTAATTCTGTAACATCCGCGAACCAAAAATTGGTTTTTCTAGATAGGTGTCGATCGACACCATTGTTTTCTGGTTCGACCAGATTGCTTTTATCGTCGATTTGGACCGGTTTGGTTTAAAGAAACCATTGAACCAAGTTTTAAAAGGGAGAAAACGACCTAGGGTCATGTTTTTGTGTTATCTCGCCGCTTTGAGGGAAAAAGAAAGAGAGAGTTTGTTCTTGAGGTTCTAGAGAGAGTTTGTTCTTGAGGTTTTAGAGAGAGTTTGTGAGATTTCAAAGCTTTGTGGGAGAGATCTTGCTGTGGGAGTGAGGATTCAAGGCTAGGAACGTGTGGGAAGCTTGCTGGGAGTGTGGATTCGTCCATAGTTGGTCAGAAACTTCCTACAAAGAGGTGAGTGTATGACCATGGCTAATCTAAGCCTTTGATTCCTTGTTCTTGCTTGTGTGTTGCTTGTTTGTGTGTTTTTCTTGCTGGGAATTGGTTGCTACAGGTTCCTACGGATGTATGAGGCTTGGGTTTCGAGTATTGGACGATTTGGTGGAGTTTGGAAGCGAGATTCGACTCTCGTTTTTGTCTAGATCGCGAATGCAGAGGGAGTGTCGATCGACACCACTTGGTGTCGGTCGACACCAACGAAGCAAGCATCGATCGACACTGTGGGGTAGTGTCGGTCAACACCGTTGAGCCAGTGTCGGTTGACACTTGGCTGGTGTCGGTCGACACCTCCCTTCCATCGAGTCGGTGTTCGTTTCCCTGGTTTGTATGCTTTATTGGTTGATTGTTTGGAACATTGGAATCACTGTTGCTTGTGTGTATAGCCCAGTAGATGGGAGGATTGCCTCACTGAGTGTTTATAAAATACTCATGCATCTCAATTTGTGTTTGTGGTGCAGGTAAAGGCAAAGTGTGATCGTGGAATCAAGGCAATGAAGAGGAGGATGTTTTAGGGACTCGATTGGATGTTGTTTGGCATTGCTAGGTTGCTAGAGTTGAGTCATTAGAAACATTGCTAGGTTGTTGGTTCCATGTTTTCCTGATGATGTGTTATCTGGATTTTGGTTATGTTATGGATATTGGTTATTTATATTTATTGGATATTGGTATTGTTATTCTGCTGTTGGTTGTGATTGTGGTTAGGTGGCTAGTGGGTATGAGACCACTAGTTGTAGTTTATTTATTATTATTATATTTATATTATTTATTATTTATTATTTAAAAAAAAAAGTTGGGTCATTTCAGTTTGGTATTAGAGCCCTTACGGTTCTAGGTTTGGGTTCACTAGGCTTTGTGATATAGATGTATGGGATTTGCATGCTTTGATTGATTATGTAATTAGTCAATTGTGTGCGGCATGGAGTCCTAGAACATCCTCTTCGAGCCTACTTTGTGATTCCACGGTGAGTTTATGTTTCTGTGTTATAATAGAAATTGTTTGCTTAGTCTTCTATTCATGGTAGTGCAGATGGCTAGAGATGGTGTTGTTGCTGGTCGTGGTCGTGGACGCGGACGTGGTTGTGGACGCGGATGTGGTCGTGGTAGGGGCAGAGTCCCAGAGGTTAGTGAGACCGAGGACCAGAGTGTGACAGTTGAAGGTGTTGGCGAGTCGCAGGATGTTCTAGGGGATTCTGTGAGTGTGGCCGGAGGGGGCGGTGTTGATGCTCCAGTGGCCGGTGGTGCTAGGGTCCTGGGTGTGGGAGTCCCAGTGGGTGGAGTCTCTGGTGTTGATTTTGCGGCTTTGCTAGCACATGTGTTAGAGCGGTTGCCAGCTGTGGTACCGGCTCAGGCTCAGGTTGTGCCACCATTGGTGGCAGAGGAGCGGCAACCAGTGGCTGCGGATGCAGGAGCACATGGACATTATTTGTCCATGCTCAAGGAGATGAAGGGTCTCTTCACTGAGAGGTTTTCGGGTGGTACAGACCCTACTGTTGTGGATGCGTGGAGGTCGAGTGTGGAACGTAATTTCCATACTCTGAGATGTCCTGAGGAGTTTTGGGTGGACATAGGGGTTCACTATTTGAGTGGTGATGCTTAGGTGTGGTGGAGATCAGTAGCTGCTAGGAGAGTGTACAGGGAGATGACTTTGGCTGACATTGTCTTGGAGTTCAACCGCAAGTATTTTCTTAGAGAGGCATTGGATCGGTTGGAGGTGCAGTTCCTTCAGTTGTCTCAGGGGACACGGTCAGTGCGGGAGCTGGACTTGGAGTTCAGTCGACTTCTTTGTTATGGGGGTCGGGCTACGGAGCCTGAGGAGGCCCAGATCATGAGATTTATGAGGGCTCTTCGTGATGACTTGAGGGTCCATTGTAGAGGACGTAGTTACGCTACGCGTGCAGAGCTGGTTGAGAGTACAACAGAGATTGAGGAGGATATCCGGGCACAGTCAGTGGCGGTTAGTCCAGTAGTTCAGCCTAGTAAGGCTCAACATCATGATTTTCTAGCAGGGGCGGCAAGCCTGTGCAAGGAACCAAGAGGAGGTGAGAGGCAACGCAGACGCAGAGTGACGGGGGTTGCTTCAAGTTTGGGAGCAAGGATCACAAGTTAGCTAGCTGTCCGAAGAGGAGTGCTCCGACGGCAGGGCCTCGAGTATGTTATCATTGCGGGGAGCCAGGGCACATCAGGCCCTTGTGTCCCAAGTTGCAGCCGGCAGCCATGGCAGCGTTGCAGCAGGTGCAGCCTGGAGGTCAGCAGGTGGCACGGATTGAGCAGGCGCCACGGGTCTACGCGACTGCAGAGACTGGTGGAACCAGTGCTGGGGCGATCACATGTATAATTTCTGGTAATTAAGCTTTGTGAATTTTAGTAGTTTCAGATGTTATGTTTTCATGTGATAAAGTGTTAGTTACTCAACACATGAGGTTTGTGTAGCGACCTTGTTGGTGGGTGGGTTTAAGTCTCTTGTTATGTTTGATTATGGAGTTTCTCATAGCTTCATTACTCCGGAGTGTGCAGAGAGTGCGGGAATCAGAGGGGATCCCGGAGAGCATACAAGAGTTGTCAGAGTTGCGGGAGGCAAGTTCCTGAGAGTTATTGGACGAGCTAGAGGAGTTGATATTTAGATCGCAGGGGAGTCATGGCCAGCGGATTTGCTTATCAGTCCAGTGGAGTTATATGATGTTATTCTCGGGATGGATTGGTTGCATCGAGATATGGTGCATTTGGATTGCCATCGGGGTAGAGTGGAGTTTGAGCGTCCAGGAGGGAAGTTGGTTTTTCAGGGGATTAGACCGACTTTGGGGAGTCTCATGATCTCGGCCATTCAGGCTGGGAAGATGATCGAGAAGGGCCGTGAGGCTTATTTGATTACTATATCTATGCCAGAGTCAGTGGGGAAGTCTACGGTTAGCGGTATTCCGGTAGTGGAGGAGTTTGAGGATGTGTTTCAGTTATTGCAGGGATTACCACCATCTCGGTCGGATCCTTTTACTATTGAACTGGAACCGGGGACGAAGCCGCTATCCAAGGCTCCTTACTGAATGGCTCCAGCAGAGATGGCAGAGCTGAAGAAGCAGCTAAGAGGATTTGTTGAGTAAGGGATTCATCCGTCCTAGTGTATCCCGTGGGGACCGCCAATGTTGTTTGTGAAGAAGAAGGATGGGAGTTTCCGGTTGTGTATTGATTATCGGGGTTTGAACCGGGTCACTGTGAAGAACAAGTGCCCTCTTCCTAGGATTGATGAGTTGTTGGATCAGTTGAGGGGTGCTACTTGGTTCTCCAAGGTAGATCTGGCGCCGGGTTATCATCAAATACCGATAGATGAGGCTGATGTGAGGAAGACGACTTTCAGGACGAGGTATGGGCATTATGAGTTTGTGGTGATGCATTTCAGATTGACTAACGCGCCAGCAACGTTTATGAGATTGATGAACAGCGTGTTTCAGGAGTTTTTGGACGTGTCTGTCATCATTTTCATCGACGATATCTTGGTATATTCTAAGAGTCCTGAGGAGCATGCAGTGCATTTGAGGGCAGTTCTGGAGAAGCTGCGGGAGCAGAAGTTGTTTGCTAAGTTGAGCAAGTGCAGTTTTTGGCAGCGTGAGATGGATTTTCTGGGTCACATTGTTTCTGCAGAGGATGTTTCTGTAGATCCAGAGAAAATTCAGGCTATCAGGGATTGGCCTAGACCGCAGAATGCCACAGAGATCAGGAGTTTCCTTGGGTTGGCAGGTTACTACAGGAGGTTTGTGCAGAGTTTTGCAAGTAGGGCACGCCTTATAACTAAGTTGACAGGGAAGGAACGGATGTTCCCTTTGTTTGTTCACAGGAGTGTGAGGAGGGCTTTGAAAGCCTTAAGGAGATGTTGACTACTACGCCAGTGTTGGCTTTGCCTGAGCTGGGAGAACCCTATGTGATTTATACTGATGCATCTAGAGTTGGTTTGGGGTGTGTGCTGATGCAGCATGGGAAGGTGATTGCCTATGCTTCACGGCAATTGCGGAAGCATGAGGGCAGCTATCCTACTCTTGATTTGGAGATGGCTGCTGTAGTTTTTGCCCTGAAGATTTGGAGATCTTATCTTCATGGAGCAAAGGTACAGGTGTTTACAGATCATAAGTACATATTCACTCAGCCTAAGCTGAATTTGAGACAGAGGCGGTGAATGGAGCTTGTGGCGGATTATGATTTGGAGATAGCCTATCACCCTGGTAAAGCTAACCCGATTGCAGATGCTCTGAGTCGGAAGAGGGTAGCTTATGCTCCTGCAACCGATGAAGAAGTAGTTGCAGGAGCAGAGGTCGATGGCAATTCCTGAGTGGATGGATCGAGATCGGGATCAGAAGTCGTGTCTGATGAGGAAGATGCGGCGGGAGACAACACGGGGGAAGGAGAGGTCGTGATAGATTCACGAGGCTCGTTATCGGGTTGTGGACTGGATGAGTCTGATGGGCTTGGAGGTGAAACATGGGCATTAGTGGGCCTTTCATATGAATCAGGTAACGGACCAAGGCCCATGGAAGCCCACAAGACTTCATCTTCTTCAGCGACTGTACGAGAGGTGGCCGGAGCAAACGGAAAACTATCTTCGTAGAACACGACATCACGAGAGACGATAAACTCTTCCTTTTCCAAATCATATAGGCGCCAACTCTTTTTACCATATGGGTAGCCAAGAAAAACACATTTCCGACTGCGTGATTCAAATTTATCATCACGATGTGCTTGGTTGTGAGCAAAACACAGACTGCCAAACACACGCAAGTGGTCATATGTTGGTGGTTTCTGATACAATTTCTCATACGGGGTGAGACCTTGAAGAACAGAGGAGGGTGTGCGATTGATTAAATAACCTGCTGTGAGGATGCATTCACCCCAAAACTCGATCGGCAATTGACCTTGGAACCGTAAAGCTCGACCGACATTAAGAATATGTTGATGCTTCCGTTCAGCTCGCCCATTTTGTTGTGGTGTTCCCACACAAGATGTCTCATGAAGGATGCCCTCTTGACCAAAATAACTCGTTAAACTCAAAAATTCACTTCCGTTATCACTGCGGAAGCTTCGTACGGTTGTGTTGAACTGTGTTTTAACCAGTGAACAGAAGTTTTTCAAACATGTAGGTGCTTCGGTTTTGTCGCGTAGAAGATATATCCATACGCTATGAGAATAATCGTCGACAATGGTGAGAAAATAACGTGCTCCATTATGTGAAGCTGTATGGTAAGGTCCCCATAAGTCTGAATGAATTAATTCAAAAACTCTTGTAGTTTTATTGATACTAAGTGGAAAAGGAGAATGAGTTTTCTTGGCGCAGAGACAAACTTCACACGCATTATTCAAAATATCAGAAGGAACAAAAACTGTAACATTCTTAAGCGAACCAACAACTTGTGCAGACGGATGTCCCAACCGATGGTGCCACAACTCGTAAGAAGAAAGAGTCAGAGTGCTCACAGCTCCTGCAAACTCCGTTTGACAAAGGCGGAAGATTCCTGAGTGTCTCTTACCAGCCATAATCACCATCCTCGAAACGCGGTCCTGGATAACAAGGAACTGATCAGCCATTTGAACAACACAGTGATTCTTATCCATCAACTGTCCTACAACAATCAAATCGGCAGTAAGCTCTTCTACAAAATACACAGATTCTAAAACCAGACCATCACCCAAATGTACGGTGCCTTGTGTGCGTGAGATACGTTCACGACCGTCTGCTAAAATGACCAGTATCGGAGGCATGTCCCGAACACTAGTTAAATGCTTCAAGTTCCCAGTTAAGTGATGAGAAGCACCAGAGTCTAAAATCCGAGAAGGAACAGAGGACTTACCCGAGAGTTTCTTAGTGCTGGTGCTAGCACCACCATTCAAAAGGGTCTTCAACATACTCCATTGCTTATCGTTGAGACCATGCACACCATCACGGTCGGCATTGGTAATGGTGTAGTTCACTTGGTCTGACTATGGCAGAGGAGGAACGTGAACAACATTAGCATAACTAACAGAACGCCCACGACCAGATGTAGAGGCTCCTCTACCACGAACAGCAACCTGACTGCGTGGTCGGTCTCCCCACCATTCGGGGTATCCAATGATAGCAAAACAACTGTCAGAAGCATGGCCAGAACGATGGCAATGTTTACAAACACTGACACCATCAGAAGCATCAGTCCGAGACGGAAACACGCGAGGCTTAGTTTGAACAGCATGAGCCGCCACAGAGGATTGATCTTCATTATGGCGGATAGTGGTTTTCAGATCTTCTTCTTGGCGAACAACATTGTACACCTCTTCCAAGGGCTGAAGAGGAGTACGAGAAACCAACGTGGAACGCACGGTATGATAAGTATCATTAAGACCAAATAAAAATTCGTGGACACGCTCGCCCTCACGATCCTGCTCTTGGAGGGTGCCTAAATCACACTCGCATTTGCCACACTTGCAAACTCGCAAGGGACGATGGTGAGACATGTTATCCCAAATTCGGTTCAGCTTACCAAAGTAAGCTTCAATCGCTAAACCACGTTGCTTGCAACATGCCAATTCCGCCTTAAGCTGCTGAATGCGAGGACCATTGGTGACAGGAAAACGTTTCTTCAAGGCATCCCATAAATCTTTGGCAACGTCACGATGAGAGATGCTGGAGCGAAGAGACGGATCGATGGACATCTTGATCCAAGAGACAAGCAAAGCCTGAATGGTCCACCAATCGTCGAGATCTGGAGAGCCTTCAGCCGGACGAGCAATAGAGCCATCAAGAAAGCCAAACTTCTTGCGGGAACAAAGGGCTGTTTTCATTCCGCAAGACCATTCGTCATAGTTCGATCCTTTGAGCAAAGGATGGGAGATCACAGCACCAGGGTTGTCAGCAGCGGTGAGGTCGTAATGAGAGATCGTACGTCGAGTCTCCATCGGGGTCGGGTTCGTTGTTGTCGTGTCGGTTGAGTTCGAGTTCGTCGGAGTGGCCATCGAGAAGAAGAAGAAGGAAAAAAAAATGATCACAGCTCTGATACCATGAACAGATCGATAAAAGGAAGAAGGTTTTCTCTTGTGTATTATTAATCAACAGTACAAAAGTTATATAGTCGTATGAACATATCTAGTTTCCTAAATAATTACAATTGAGATCAATTATCATTTAAGATGAATGATGTGGAAAATATATGGGATCAATTATCTCAGTGATATGAGATCATATCCCATTATATATGTTTTGGCAATTAGTTCAAGGTTCTTCATGATGGTTTCTGGCAGAAGATTAATGTGAAACAACCTGAACATCGGAGTAACGGAAGACATGGTGGTGGTTCTCATGAGTTTCTTAGGAGTTCATGGATCAAGCATTATAAACCTTTAGTAAAGGCAAAAATTCAGGTAAAGGGTGAAGGTAGTTCCGAGCTTGAAAGTCAAGTGGTCAGCTCAAATGGGAAGACAGTAATGGTCATATGCAGCTCTGGTTCAGCCTCAAGTCTCAAGCAGATATGCTCTCATTTGCGTGGCCACGACCAAATCAGCGTTGGAGAAGGTATTAATTTATTATGATGAGTCTTATTCCTCTGTTTATATATGTTNTTTTTTTTTTTTTTTTTTTTTTTTTTTTTTTTTTTTTTTTTTTTTGTAAAATAGCAAGGGAGATGGATGAGCATGATAGTGGAGGCTCTGATTTGTACAAGGGAGCGGCTCTGAAGTTTGAAGAGCGATGCTTCTAATTCTTCGACAGGAGCGTAAATGTTAAGTGCTATCATAAGTGGACTTTAATTCATTATCTCTAAATGTTGTTGTTTTCTTGAAGTTTATGTGTTGTATTTTGTGGTTACTCTTAAACTCACCGTCTAATCAACTGATCTAATTGACTCGATGAAACTATTTTTTTAATACCAAAACTAGAAAAAAATTCATCCTAACAATATTTACAACTAGGAGATATCGCGTGCTTAAAGCACAGATCAACATTTTAAAAAAAATTATAATATAATAATAAAGTTATTGTTATATTTTAAAAAAAATATTTTGTTTGAGATAATATTTATTTTTAATTGTTCTGTAAATCTATTAGTTTATTTTATACTAATTATTTTTGAATATGATAGTATTTTATTTTTGATGTATTATTACAGTTTTATATTGTTTGTTTGTTGTATTTGCATTATTATTTTGTGAAATATAAAATAGTAATTTTAATATTATAGTTGTGAGCAAATAAAAATTATTAATTTATCATCTAATATAAATTTAGTTTTACTAACCCGCCAATGTGGAAATTAAACCACATATTTTTCATAGATTGAGTGATATATCTTCGTTTTTAAAATTTCAAATCACAACATATGAAGAAAAAGTTCTGCATTTTATTAATCATAAGTATTATATAGAAATTTCAAACAATATGTAAATAAAATAAAATAAAGATGATAGGAGAATCATAATTTGAAATCTTAACAAAATCTTTGAATTTAGCTATTAAAAATAATTATATTGTATACTTGGATACAAAATCTTAGTTTTTAAAAATTCTGATTGGTTTATATCTTTTTTTTTTTAAAAAAATTACTATTTCTTCCATAATCTATTAGAGAGAGAAAATATTTTTTTATACTTTTTTAGATTTTTTAATATTTGACATGTGAGTGTTTTTTATTTTTAGTTAATTATATTTATTTAAATTAATAATTAAGCTTAATTAATTTTTTCTAATGGTAATTGAATGTAATTTTTTACATATTTAAGTTTAGTTTTATATTTGTACTTTCCAGTTAATATAGTAGGATGTAAATGAGTTATTAAAACTCTAGACAACCATTTTGGTCCAAGGAGATTTTTTTTCAAAACTATCTACAATATATTTTTTTTTCAAAACTACCCTAATGTTTTTTTCCTTCTAAATGTTTTTTTTTTCTTGAAATGGTAATCTAAATCATGAAAGTACAATTTATAATATATATTTTTAATTAAATATGTAATTTTATTTTGAAGTGAAGACGGACAGAACTTGTCTTTTTACAACAATAGAAAGTGAGTTTAAAAATTTTTCACAAAAAAAAAGAAAAAAATATAGTTTAGAAGAAAAAAAGCATAGGGTAGTTTTCAAAATATATAAATCATATATAAGGTAATCAATGCATAAGTATGATATATAGGTTTTTGTTTTTTTTGGTAGAAAAATAAGAAATATAGACTAAACGGAATGTAATTAATTTGGTGAGGTATAAAATAAGATATAAATAACTTCATAATTGGCATGTGTTAGTTCTAATTTCATAGTAGAGAGATCATAGTAACCAAAATTTTATGTAGTCAATGTTTGCATAATGAAAATTTTAATTTAGTAACAAATATTGAACGGTTGTGAAAGTGATAAACTATTTATATGAGTAGTCATAGTATATAATTTTTTTAAAGATATTTAGTTTTGGTTGGTTGTGCCGATAAAAGCGACCATATAATCAACCATAAAGTTTCATGTAATACAGAGATCAATTCCAAGTTTATAAATTGTATTTGTATGAAATAACAAAAAAAAAAATACCCGCGGCGTAATAAAAACCAAAACAAATAAGAACAACATATATCAATAAAAAAAATAAATAAAAACCAATATGACCAACAAAATACAAAAAAATCCTACAAAAACAAAACACAAAAAAACCACAAAAACAAAACAATATAACAAAAAATACTACACAACCAAATAAAAAAATCAAAAAAAACACAACAAAAATCAACCCCGCGGCGTAGCGCGGGTACTATCCTAGTCCAACTAAAACTTTAGAAATGATTATAGCAATAGAGAAATTTAATACAACTTAATATAGAATTTATAGTTGCGTCTATTTATCTTAAATTTTTGTTAAATTTTTTGTTAATATATAAAAATGATAATAACAATTTGAATAAAAGCGAACAACAGTTACGGTGATCATTTTCTAGAAATGGATAATGGTCAAATGAGGGTCGGACCTCCATTGAAAGCTGATTGGGATAAGGTGGATGGATTGATAGATATTTTCACAGTCTTCTACAAATCGACACTAATTGTTTCAGCATCTACCACCGTTTGCTCTGATAAAGTCTATAGTGAGATTTGTGATATTGATAGGCAACTAACTGCAGTGAGTAGTAGTTCTGATCTGGATTTAAGTGTTAAAGCTGAAGCCATGAGAGGGAAATTTGATAAGTACTAGATGGTTTAGATAATATCAACAGGCTTTTGATAATTGCTAGCGTCTTTGATCCTAGGAATAAGATGAAGTTTGTTAATCTGTGTTTTGAAACCCTATATGGTAAAGGGTCGTTGCAATCTAAGTGGCTTGGTGAGTCAGTATCTGATGTTTTATGGTTAAGTTGTTTGAGGAGTATAGTAGAAATCATTCTTTCTTTCTTTTGTCAAACAAGTGAAAGTTTCATTCAAATCAAAGCCTCATGAAGAGGGAGGTTCTTACAACATACAACAAGATAATCAGAGGATAGAAAGGATAAAAGCTCCATGAGTTCTTCAAGGGGATGCTCAACTCTTGAAAGTTTTACAATTTTTGAAGAATCTATTGGGGCCAAGGTGGATTCGACCATGAAGGCCGGCTTCGCGAAATCCGTGATCAACGAGTGATCATATGTAGCTCTAGCGACTAACGCAATCAAGCTTTGAAAAGAGTGTTCCACAAGGGTAACACTAGATGGGTGTATCGCCAACATGAGAGGTAATATGATTGGGGCAACGTCCTTTTGCACTTTAAGATCGAACCTCATGGCTTTAGAAGGAGCTTCAACCGGGGATCACAATAGATGGGTGCCTAACCATAGCAAAGCAGGTGAGTCCTCCCTCACATAAGGCTCATGGCCATGGAGGTTAAGGAGTTTCACACAAAGATTGCAGTCGGTTTGGCCCTGAGTTATGATAACAGACTCGAGCTTCCTATCGTTTGTTTGATATATGAAAATTGGGGACAAAGGGTGTAAGCTTCAAACTCACGCAGCTTGTTGGCTTAGATTTCAGATTAGAGCTCAGTAATAAAGGCATCCACACACTGCTAAGTAATTGGCCTCGACAAGGATAAAGCTTAGACCATTTTGTAGAACACATCATACTGCTACCGAGGAAACCTCGACTTGACCAAACAGCTATGATTGGAACTAGAGAAGTTGTGTTTAAAATCACAATGTCATTCACGGATCTAGATAAAGCAATCCAAACCCGACCATCACAAACAAATCACAGCACAAGAAGCTTGGGTGTCCAACTTGACTAATATTCACAAATATAGACTTGATTTTCTAGGGATAAAGAGGTGGCTGGTTGACAAAGCATCGGTAACTAACACTCCGTGGAGGTGTGGTCATAATGTCGGTGCTTTGCAACATCTTCAGCAGAACCCGATGCAATGGTTTCATGATTTCAAAGATAAACTGCCAAGATCCGTTCAATGGGTTCAAGTCGAGCTTCAGATGGAAACTACATCCATCTAACACAGAAGATCGGAACACCATGATGAATTGGTTTGGCAAGCAGGAGAGAGCAAAGGACTTATACCATATGCTTATTGAAATTTGGCAATAGCTTTCGTTATAGAAGGCAAAACCGGCATGGGGAAATCGAACAGAACAAACCGGGAATAAAAGCTCAATCGAGTTGAGGTTACAACGATTAAATTCCTTCCTAAAGTACTTGGGTCAGTCAGATTGGATACCTGGTTTAGAAGATTTGGATATGGGCCGAGAGTGAAGTCTTAAAGGGCCAGGTCCAATAAAGGGAACCACCATTTGGATTAGGTCAACCATTGCTGCCGTTTTCATCATCGTCGGTACAAGTGTTGCCGAATTGTAGATCTGTTGAGTTCGGTGAGCGCCGAGGGTCACAAGGCAAAAGCACACCGGAGATCGAGGGGGAAAGGTAACCCTTACTTCAGATTCAAGCTCTAGTGGTAATTTGGATTCGAGGGATTTTCCTTTTGTCGACTTCCGGTCTGGCGTGAGCAGGGCATGAAGGAGATGGTTCAGAGAGATCTATCTACGTACTCTGTCCATTTCGCACTCGACGGGACACGACAGGGGGAGTGAAGGAGCAAAGAACATGGTGAGCAGACATGGGAAACAGAGAAAACACAAGCAAAGGAAACAAATACAACACAAGCAGTTGCAGGGGACTCGAATTTTTGGACAGAAATCCCGACGTCGGCGAGCTAGAAATCCGCCGACGTCAAGAGAGAGGAGGCTTTTAGATCTCTCGATAGTTGTGCTTGAGAGGTTTCTCAATAGACCTAGTAGAAATCATCAACCTCTCAAGCTAGGACAATTTCTGGAAATGGAGGACATAGACATATGTATCCTGTTGTGGGTGTTGAAGTCAAAGTGGGGACTGAGGAGATGGCTTCTGTTTACAACAAGCTGGTTAATGAAGAGGGATTTGATGAAACAAAGACTGAGCTTGATATGTACTTAAAGGAAAGTGTTGAGAATCCAAAGAGCAATTTACTGGGAACCGAGTATGATGTCTTGTCATGGTGGAGGTTAAATTCAACAAGGTTTCCAGTTTTATCAGAACTTGCTAGAGATATTCTAGCTATGCAAGTTTCTTCAGTTGCTTCAAAATCTGCTTTTAGCACACGTGGTCAGATTCTTGTCCCACAAAGGAGTTGTTTAACTCACTACATGATTGAGGTCTTGATGTACACTGAATAATGGATGAAGGCTGACCATCACATAGGTGAAAAAGGAGTGGAAAACTTTGCACAAATGGTTGCTGATATTGAAGATCAAGATAAACTTGAGAAAGGTAATACATCTAGTTTTTAAATTGATCAATTTTCTGTCTTATTGCCAATTGTTTAAAAGCTTAACCATTATATGTGTTTCATTGTGTAGAGTTTCAGGTTGCTAGTGAAGGACAAGGCAATTAAACAAAGACACGACAATCACTCATGTACCTCTCTTATACACGATGACATTTCTGTTGATGTCATTTGTTTAAAGTTTGAGTATATTACTATGTATTCTGACTTTTACATTTAATATATTTCAGGTAGGAGAAAGAAAGAAACTGCAGATGGAAGAACTACCAGTTTGATTCAACTACTCTTTAAATTTCAAACTCTAAACCTTATTCTTTTTTAATCTCCTTAAACTCTGTCTATTTTGAACTTGATATATGGTAACATGTTCTTATACATGTTCATATATTATAAATTAAATTAATGTCAAAGGAAACTGAAAATAGAAGATAATATAATTAAAGGTTACTTTAGTAATTTTGTTTTCTAATCACACTCAAGTTGTATCCCAATCGCTCTACCATTCAAAAATATGATATAACTGCATTGCACCCGAATCGGATTTCCATTCACAATTTTACCTAATCGTATCGCTCCCAAATCACATCGCACCCGCACTTGAATCGTAATCGCACGCGAAACGGACTACCATTCGGGGCCTTAGTCAGTAGTATTCGAAGCTATAAAACCGCTATACATCGTGAACCCTAGTTCCTCTTTGCGCCGCTTCACACTCTCTCGTCTTCCTTTTTTGTTTCCGGCGGGCTCTTTCTCCTGTCAAAACACCATGTTTATGAGTCAATTTCGTATCTGCAAGCCTTTGATCAACTCTCGTCTGCCTTTGTTCCGCCCCTTTCTCTCTAGATGTTTCGATCTGTCCTTCAGTACCATGGCTGATACCGAAGATCTTGGTAATTTTAGGATTGTTTTAACTATTTTAGTTCTTGGTAGTTTCGTCTTCCTTGTGATTTAATGCGTCTTAATTGATTGTTAAAAATAAAATAAAAATCTCCGCAGTGCCTAAAGCAGCAGGCGTCTTCTGGGACGTCGAGGACTACAAGATCCCTGATGGTCTCACTGCTCGTGATGTTGCAGAGAATATCAGAGCGACACTTGCGGAAGTTGGACATCGTGGTCCGATCACAATCAGGGCTTTTGCTAGTGATAAGAATCGGACCCCGGACTATGAATTTGCTTACGCCGGAATCAAACTCAAGCGCGTAGCAAGAGGTGAATATCATTAATTAATTATCTTATTATTTTACTTGTCTGGGGTTTATTTATGGTTGGTTTCAGGCCCGAAAGGAGAGCATAAGCATCATCGGAGAGATATGGCTCTTTTAGGTGACATGGGTTTCTATGCTGGTAGTCACGGTAAAGCACGATCAATGATAATTTTTATCTCTGATAGCAACTATGACGACGCTGACAAAGAGTTTAGGAGTTGGAATCATGTTGTCCTTTGGGCAAAACTATCTGCCGAGGGGAAGCCTATCCCCCAGACCAGAAGAACCTCTAAGCGTATTTGAATGAGACCCAAAACATACTCTTTGGTTCTCGATAGCTAATTAATGTAGTTTGTTTTTAATGTCGTTTGTGTGTGTATGAAAAACATCGACTTTTTATCAATGATTATGCTGAGGTTTTATTTCGTCCTAAAATGCATTTC
>NC_025691.1:1844745-1878355 GCF_000633955.1 Camelina sativa
ACAGACAACAAATCTAGCTAGTACTAGTAGCTAAATAATTCAAACATGGGTGAAGAGTTTCACTTCTTTATAATTGGAATGATCGAAGACACCGTCTGGATAAGTCTTTGTTCATGTCTTACCCTAAAAATTTCCTCCTTAACAAGGTTTCTGCATACGTTCTTGTTGTTGCTTCTTCCTGCTTCCAAACTCTCGTTCCAGTTCAAAGATTATAATTTCATATCCTTCTGACACCGCTTTTAGCCCGATATACATATAATCAGATTGTATGTTTTTAGTTTATTCTTATAGGGTTTATTTTAAGAAGGCCCATTTACGAAAGTGAGCTATGGACTTAGTCAGTAGTATGCGTAGCTATAAAACCGCTATACCCCTTCATTTTTTTTTATTGACATCATAAACCCTAATTCTCACTCTCTATCGTCTTCCTTTTTTGTTTCCGGCTGGCTCTTTCTCCTGTCAAAACACCATGTTTATGAGTCAATTTCGTAGCTGTAAGCCTTTGATTAACTCTCGTCTGCCTTTGTTCCGCCCCTTTCTCTCTAAATGTTTCGATCAGTCCTTCAGTACCATGGCTGATACCGAAGACCTTGGTAATTTTAGAATTGTTTTATCTATCTCTCTTTTTTTTTTTGTTGAAGAAATTGCAAATATACTACTGTGTTTCGATTCCTAAATCGTCCTTGTGCTTTAGTCACGGTGAAGCACGATCAATGATAATTTTTATCTCTGATAGCAACTATGACGACGCTGACAAAGAGTTTAGGAGTTGGAATCAGGTTGTCCTTTGGGCAAAACTATCTGCCGAGGGGAAGCCTATCCCCCAGACCAGAAGAACCTCTAAGCGTTGTTGAATGAGACCCAAAACATACTCTTTGGTTCTCGATAGCTAATTAATGTAGTTTGTTTTTAATGTCGTTTGTGTGTGTATGAAAAACATCGACTTTTTATCAATGATTATGCTGAGGTTTTATTTCGTCCTAAAATGCATTTCTTCACTAAGGGCACAGCAACTGTTACTGTGCATTTCTTCACTATGGTTTCTTCACTAGGGGCACAGCATTTCTTCACTAAGGGCATTTCTTCGTCCTAAAATGCATTTCTTCACTAAGGGCACAGCAACTGTTACTAATTTTTTCGCAACCATAATATTGGCAAATCTGTGAATTGATTCTTTTAAAAGCAAATTCACTTTCACCTGCACCCATAAAACAAAAACACTCAGATGTTACGATCGATGCAAAGAGCATAGACAAAACACTCAGATGTTACTGGACAGCTGTCCAACAAATAAGTTAATGTGCAAAGTCAATTATCCTGATTGTTACTGAGTTTGTCTAGCGTTTGTTTGGACAGCTGTCCAGTAACAGCCGATATCTGATTATTTTTACCTTTGCTGCCATGTATTCGTAGCTAGTAGCTAGTATACGATAGTTTAAACATTCAAAGCTTTCCGACGATCTTTCCTACTCATAAGAAGAAAGTTAATTTCGTTAAAAGTTAAATGAGTCAGTACAAATTAGCTTATTGATAACTCTCCGAATCAAACTCTACCAACTTCATCATATTTTTGGGACAAGAAATTAATAAAGTGATTATTTAAACGGACAACAAATCTAGCTAGTCACTACGTACTAGCTATATATTTCGAACAAGGGTGAAAGAATTCTCACTTCTTTATAATTGGAATGATCGTAAACACCGTCTGGACAAGAGTCATCAGCAATAGACACGTAGCGGCTGCGGTAGCTGTCCCTGTCCACAGGTCGCTGCAATACACGCGCCTGAGGATGGCGTGTGACTTATTGCATTTGTTGTTGTAGTGTTCCATTACTTCCGTTGCGATATCACAATAGTAAGAGCCATCATGCATGACTCCTAGACAGAGCTTGTTCACCATCTTAGCCACCGTACGATGTTGCCCAAGCCAATTGTTTATTATCCCTTACAATAACCAAAACCATAATGAATCAATCGATACTCAAGAGAAATATTAATAGGTCAAGCTACTAATTAAGTACACAAAGTGTGAAGATACAAACACAAATAGACAAGAGAAATATTAATAGGTCAATCTACTAATTAAGTACCTTTCTCGACAAGCAAGTCGACGTCCTTCTCGGTGTCGATGAGGAAATCCAAGAACATGACGTAGTTACATACGTGGGCGTTGAACGGGTAATGGCACTGCTCAAGTGCCATTATGTTTCTAAGTATCATCTCTGCATCGTCATCAGCTAAAAAACATGGTATACTCAAAACACCATTGCTGAATTTCACCTCGACCGACAGCTCGTCTTCCACGGCTTCAAATTTCACTCCCCCGTTATCTAGCTTATCCGCATTATACATTTCATACATAGGCCTGAAGATCCCATAACCATGCTCTGGAACTGTCTCCACCCTCACACACCTTGCCATATCAGTAAAATGTCTAAACTTTGAGTTGTTTCCAATCTTGTCTTGGACTCGAAAATGGGTGATGGTTAATTCACGGAACGTCTCGTGCGAGGAGAGTATTGAAACTATTGGATCGAAGAGTTTCTCGAGGATAAAGTAAGGAAGCTGGTTCTCGAGCAAGATGAGATCTCCAGTGACTGTGTGTACAAGACAAGGCTCGTCCATAAGAGGATCCCCTATTTTCTCTGGTCCTTTTACGTAAAACCTCAAAAAGAGCTCTAGTATGAAAACAGAGTCGTGCAAGATCATGTCCACGAAATCTAGAGATGGAATCCAAGCCGTTGATTCAGAGTAGCTTGCCCTGATAAGATCTTCGTCTTCTTCTATTATCTTCCTGAATCCATCAATGACTGCTTTCTTCCCTTCAACCCTTCGTGAGAATTCCATCAAGTAAACTTTCTTGTGGCCCTCCATGTTCAAGTAGCCCATGAGCTTCGTGTTTGTGATATCTCCACGAGACTTGAGAGCTCGAGATATTAAAGATCGGTGAAGAGGTCCAATGAGAACCAGTTGAGGCGTGTATGCTTCCGGGCTTACTTGACGTAAGCAGTTTGGGACTCTGTAGATACAACAAAGATCAGGATTTGTAGGAAAACGCCACATCCCAGGAGCAGGTGATTTCTTCGTCGACTCATGGTTTGAGCCCGATTCAAGATCCAAGGTTCGTTCCATTTTCTTGAGAATTTTAAAGTCTCGTTTATAGTGAAAGAAAGACAACTTAAGTTCGAAATTTCCCTTGTAGTGAAAGATGGGTATAAGTAGGCCATGAGTTCATGACCATAGTTGCTTAATCCGGATTAAAATTATAAAACAGAATTGATTCGAAACCTGAATCTTATCCTAAACAGGTTAAATTATACTTACTTTTTTCCGACCAAAAAGAAAACTAGACTTGCTTTTTCTAGATTCAGAAAATTAATTTAGATTAAAGAACCGGTTAAGCCATTGTTTTTTGGTTAAAGAGAAGCAAATAAGTTAATTAAATACCGTAAAGAGGAAGGCATCAGATGCAGCTTTCGAAACCCACAGCTCAAGACTGGTATCAACAGTATTAAAAAATCAGTCATGTTCTAGCATTTTTTAATTTAATATTCGTTATCGTTTTGCTCATTGCAACTTATAATAAGAAGACATTACTCTCTTTCTTTTATTCTCTTCTGTTTTCTTGTTTTGTGAGATATAAAATAGAATTTGGCACGTTTTGAGTAAAAAAAAAGAGGCACAACTCTTTCACACGCACATTCAATGCACTAATCTCCACATATATCTTGATTAAGAAAATTTGTAGTCACAACCCACGTGCATGTACAAAATAAAGGGGGCCTTAGACGGGCTCAATTGATTTGGGCTTAGTATTGGGCTAATAATGTAAGTAAAAAAAACACGAGGGTAGTTTAGTAAAATTAACAAATTCGAAATGTGAGAGAGAGAAACTTGGGGAGTGGGGTACTGAGAGAGTGGAGGGGGTAATGGGTAAATGTGGGTGATAACCGCATCCAACCGTCACTACAAAACCCAAAGAGAAGAAGAAGAAGAAGAAGAAGAAGAGAGATCAGTGAGAGTTAGAGAGATGAGGAAAATGGAAGCGAATAATAATAATAAGAAGGAAGAGATAAAGAAAGGGCCATGGAAAGCCGAAGAAGACGAAGTATTGATCAACCATGTTAAGAGATACGGTCCTCGTGACTGGAGCTCCATTCGATCCAAAGGTCTTCTTCACCGCACTGGCAAATCTTGTCGTCTCCGTTGGGTCAATAAACTCCGTCCCAATCTCAAAAAGTACTCATCTTTCTCCTCTCTCTGCTCAATTTTGATCTTTGTTTGCTTTAAAATTTAGGGTTTTGTTTTGTTGTTTTGGGGGTTCATGGATGAAGTGGATGCAAGTTCTCGGCTGATGAAGAGAGGGTTGTGATAGAGTTGCAATCTGAGTTTGGGAACAAATGGGCTAGAATCGCTACGTATTTACCTGGAAGAACTGATAACGATGTTAAGAACTTTTGGAGTAGCAGACAAAAGAGACTCGCTAGGATTCTTCATAACTCCTCCTCTGATGCTTCCACTTCTAAGTCTTCCTCTTCTTCTTCTCATCGATGCAAGGGCAAACACGTCAAACCAATCCGTCAATCTTGCAATCCCACTCAGGTTATCTAATGATTCACAACAAAATTCACAAGTTTTTGACTTTATTTTTGGGTTTTGAGTTTTTTAACTTTGTGGTTTCAGGGTTTTGGTTTGATTGAGGAAGAAGAGATTACAGTGTCTTCTTCTTCATCGTTGATGAAGGTTCCTTATTCATCTTCTGATCAAGTTGATGATAAAGCCTTGAGATTGCCCGATTTGGGTATTAAGTTAGAGCATCAGCCTTTCACTTTTGGCACTGATCTTGTTCTAGCTGAGTTCTCTGACTCACCTAACGATGCAAATCAGCAAGCTCTTATCCCTTTCTCTCCGGAAAGCAGAGAGCTTTTGGCTAGACTTGACGACCCTTTTTACTACGATATACTTGGACCTGCTGATTCTTATGAGCCGTTGTTCGCTCTTCCTCAGCCGTTTTTTGAGCCCTCCCCTGCCCCGAGAAGATGCAGACATGTTTCAAAGGATGAAGAACCTGATGTTTTCTTAGACGATTTCCCTGCTGACATGTTTGATCAAGTTGATCCGATCCGGACTCCTTAGATTCTTCTTCTTGCTTGTAGATTGGTCTTCCTTTGTGTTGTGTTTAGGTCTAATTTGATGCGTTCTATTAACTATGAAGAACTGTTTCTAGATGTTTCAAGCAACAATCTAACTATGTAATGACAATTCTTGCTTCCTTGTTAATATGATGTATTGTTTTTTTTTATAAAATCTTATTCGATTGAATGAAAACTTTGAAACGTAATTCATACAAAAGCAGTTCAAATACAATCAAAAGTACAGAAACAGAGGACACTGAAGACAAATTGACTAAACCGGTGATTGGCTTATGACTGGGCAGGATCATGACTGAACCTAATTCCAGCTTTACCATGACTCAAAACCACCTCATACTCCCCAGCTTTAGCAGACCCATCTTTACTTGAAATCTCTCTTCTCAATTCAACATAAGCACAGTAGTCTACTTCATACACAGTTGTATCTTTATAGAACGTTGAAAATGTAGTTCCAACTCCTTCCCCTGAAAATTTCAAAAGAGGTTTAGAAGGTAACAACATTGAAACTGCACATAGTTCATCAGAGAAGGGAACTGATTAACATCTGACTGAGTTAAGACGGATTGAAATTGATCAATACAAGAGTTATTTTACAGATACACAACAAGTTAAAAACAAATCGATGTGGAAACTAAAAGTCAGAGACTTGCATACCGTGAGTGACTAAGAGCAAATTCTCTGAAGGATACTTATCAGCAAGAGCTTTTACAACTTTAACATATCGATCTCTGCAGCCTTCAACAGACTCTTCCCATTTTGGCAACTGAACAGAAGGAAACCAAGGATCAAGTTTTTGACCAACGTATAAAAAAAGAAACCAATGCAAAAAAAATCAAAACTTGAAAAGGTCCTAAGAGAGAGTAAAAAAGCACCTCTTTATAAACCATATCCACATTATGATCCACCATTCCCTCAGGAAACATAGCTTCAAGATCTGAAATACTAAAGTCAAAGTTTCCATCTTTAGGAGCAAACTCACGCCTTATAGCCACTGCGTTCAGCATCTCACACAAACCAAGCTCAATAGAAACCTGAGAAAGAAGCAAACATAATAAACATCTCAGCTGATTTGATCTTATACTACTAGTACAACAGAGAACGATCATGGTTACCGCAGTTCGATTCAACTTCCTAGACTACAAAAATTTGAAACTCAACAAAAAAAAAATGAAGACTTTTGTGGTTTATTAAGATGATCTGACCTTGAGGTTAGATGTATCAATGGAAGGGACGTCTTGGGAAGACATGGCGTTGGGATCGACAATGTCTGCGGAGAGAGCAGCGACGACTTCAGAAGCAGTCTGGACGCATCGGAGAAAAGGGGAGACGAAGACGCGGTGAATCGGGAACGCGATCTGAGATCGGATCCTTTGACCGGTACGAAACGCTCGAATCATACCGTCTTGAACGAGAGGAGGATCCCAAGGTCTCTCGGCTGTTGAAACCCAGAGTGGCTCGAAATTGTCGATTCGATCACCGTGACGCATCACAAAGATGTTTTGGTAGCTGCCATCATCAACGTTAGATTTGGGAGACTCCATTGTTTTTGTTTCTTCTTCTTTCTCTTCGGTTTAATGCGACTGTTATGGATTCGTATTTATAAGGGGAATTATATTTTTTTTTCCTTTTTAATGTTTGTGGATATGTCATAACTCATAACATTAATAAGTGCCACTCCTAGTAAATTGTTGAGAAATACCCTTAAATTAATTGTTTTTTATAACAACTGTGATCTTTTTCAAAAGACTAGGAAACTGCAAAGGTTTTTTCTCATTCGAGAATATGATGTGTTCATAGCACCATTACACAATAATATTTTTTTTTTTTTTTTGTATTGGAAAAAGTGCTATAAACATTTTGTTGTTGTAAATGCAAATTGTATTACCGCACTAAACAAAAGCAGGATATAGTATACAATATGACTTGGAAAACTACTTATTTGATACTTTGTCTCTATCGATGAACTTACACATATACTGATATACATATGTCGACATCGTATTAACGACTAGTCATTCATTTTTTAGAAGAAGATAATATATATTTGTGAACAAAACGAAGATAATATATATTGTTAGCTTTTGTTTTAGAAAGAAAGATTGGGTAAACAAAAAAGAAGAAGCAAATACATGTATAGGTGTGTGGTGAACTGGTGATGAATTGAATGACGTGACAAAACAAGGCTCTGATCTTTCAAATAAACTAAATGGGATGATGCAATATAGTGACCCGATTACTTAACACAATCTGGATGTTAATATCTCCCTGTCATATCATATGATTTGCAACTTATTTTAACTAGTTTAATTAGAATTCGAACAATTCCTTAATGGAGGGGGTAGTTGGTCACAAACCCCACGCTAATGACTTTCGTAAAATCTTATTTAATATAGTTTGACTTGACCAATCATATTTAGAAATCATTTGTTAGATAGACAAATTCCAAAAAGTTATTCGCAAAAATAAGGATGAATTATTCTGCTTAGCGTGAAGTCATAGTAAAATACTGAGAATATGTCTTTAATTTGACGTTAAGTTTACTCGTTCAGTTAAAAAGTTTTATTGGCTTATTCAATGAAACAACACATAAGTTCCCACAAATCCATGAGTTAAAAACTAAAGGTTGAATGAATGACATCAGCCTTTTTTTCCTTGGTATGACTACAATACTGTTCTTGTTGTATGCGTAACGTTCCCATTTGTAGTGAAGGTCATGTCCTGTTAACCAGAAGTTTCTAGATAACCATATCTGGCTTTCTAGTGCCATGATCATCCGGAACACACACACAATTGAGTTAAACAGAAGTTTGGTCTGTGGTACTCAAGGAATTGTACTTGATTCCACTTTGACTAAGACTTGTAATCACCTCGAAGTCTCCTCCAGCTATAATAGATCCATCTTTACTCAAGACCTGTCTTCTCAGTTCAGCACAAGCACAATATTCTACGTCGTACACATCTACGCCTTCAAAGGTTGCAAATGTTGTCCTTCCCTGCATTTTCCCAGCAAAACATGAATTGATTGAAGAAAGGGGCTGACTAGTGACTATACTCATAAGACTCATAAGGAAACGAGGCAGAAAGAATGAGAGATTGATACGGATAAAAAGTAAAGAATGTGTAGTATACCGTGAGTGATTAAGAGCAAGTTCTCAGAAGGATACTTATCAGCAAGAGTCTTTATCAAATTAAGAAATCGATCTGTACATCCTTCCACTGGCTCTTCCCATTGCGGCATCTAAAACGACGGCGGACAGAGCAGCGATAGCTTCGGAAGCAGTCTGAACGCAGCGGACGAAAGGGGAGACGAAAACGCGGTGAATCGGAAAGTGGATCTGAGATCGAATCCGTTGACCAGTTTGAAACGCTCGAACCATACCGTCTTGAACGAGGGGAGGATCCCATGGTCTGGCGGCTGTATCGAGCCAGAGTGGATCGACTTTGTCAATGCGATCACCGTGACGCATCATCAAGATATTTTGGTAGCCATCGGGGTTTAGGTTTAGTAGCAGACTCCATTGTTGCTCTTGCTCTGATTGTTCCTGGTGTGACCTTTGAGAGTACGTTGGAAGTAATTGTATAATACATTGTCTCGTTTTTTATTTTATTTTGAGTTTTACTCGAAAAGGTTATATAATATAATATTTTTATTATTTTATCAAAAGGATCTAATCTAATTAAGCTGTAATGGACAAAACCAGCTTAACCTATTTGATTTGGTTGGCTTATAACACGATCATGGATATGGATTGGGACGTTGTGTGGTCCATGACTATAGTAACCACAAATTAAGGATTTCAATAAAAAGACTGAATCGAGACGGCTAACTTCGGTTTAATCCGGTTCGGCGTGACTGGTGTTTTTCCTTTTTACAACAAGTCAACAAATAAGAACGTTATATGAACGGTAACTTTTTTAAAACGGTGTAACAGTGTATGTATGTAACGGTAGTATTTTTGTAAATTAAAAGATCAAATTTAATTAATTAACCCCTTACCTCTTCTCTTTAAATACGGTTCTCGTATTCTCGATATCAAAGTTAGGAGAAAGGAAAAAAAAACCCTAAAACGATCTAGAATCATCTCTCTCTCTTACTCGAGTCCTAAGTTCCTCTGTTTCTAAATACATAGTTTCTTCATCATCATGGCTGCGGTGGTATTATTTCTGGATGGTTCGTGAATATGCTAAGCTTCGGTCCGATCTATCAACGCTCTCATAGGTTCGTTCTCTCTCTATCTTTATCTCTCTCACCGTAGTATCTAATTCAACTGCTGGAGTCTATAGCTTAGGGTCTCTGTTCATTCTTTCTGACTTTTTTTTGTTTTGTTTATTCTCATGGTTTCAGATCGGGTGCAAGCAAGCTAGCTACTAAAGGTCTCGCCTTGATCAAATTACGTCACCGTTCTCGGGTCTGGTCTCCGGTTCAAGTTGGATCTTTAACTATAGAATTTCAAAATTCGTTTATATATTATCATGCGTGTGATCGATTATAAATTTGCAATATGGAATTTTATTTTGTAGGTTGCAATATACAAGTCAATAAACTGGGTTGGTTTCCTCTGTTTCCATAATTTGATTGAGGTATGTTTGACTCTCTCACCAATTCTCTACTAAACTACTACTGATGATTTTCTCTAGTCAATAATAGGATGAACTATGTATGTATTTTGTATCGACTTGTGTGCTTATTGTCTGTAGGTTATATTGATGTTGATATATGTATATGAATGAGTATATAGGATGTAATATGTGTTGACGTGTTATATCAGTAGGCTAGTAGAAATAATAAATAATGATGATGATGTGTAAATGAAGAATTGTTTTTTTTATATATTTCTTTGGATTTCAGTTTTGGTATATGCTTTTTAAACTTGATGTAATATACTATTACTATCAAAACATCTATTTATTTACGCATCTCATGGAAAATTTGCAGGTCTATTTGGATTTGGATGCGCGTAAAGACTAAAGAGTGCTTCGGGTTTTCTCATTCGCTCTACTTGATTCAGGTAAGTCACACAACATTCACAATGCATAATATTTGAATTATATAATAATTAAGGAAATAAATACCAAAATTATTCATAAATTTTAAAAAAATACAAAAAAATCATTCATTAATTAAAATATGATCTTATATAGTCGGGTAGTAAAAGAATTTTAAGTGTTAAATTACAATAGAATGAAGAATAATCGAGCTTGATTCGTTATTGCATCGTATTTGGTTTGTAAGTTTGACATCACTTGTTCAATCTTTTTTCAAGTTAATGTAATTTTAACCCTTAACATCTAACCCTTAATGTTTAATGTAATCTTAACACTTAACACTTAAAAACCAAAATGCATCACTTGTTTAATCTTTTTTCAAGTTAATGTAATTTTAACAATTAAATATCTTAATATTAATTTCATAAAAGGAAGAAAACTACTATTCTAAACAAAATAAATTAATGCAAAATTTACTCACTAATAATAAAATATATAAACTTAGACTGTCAGATTAATAAAAGAAATTTGATTATTAAATTGCAATACAATGAAAAATAATCGAGCTTGGTGTCCTATCCATTGCATCGTCTTTAGTTCGTAAGTTTGGCATCACTTGTTCAATCTTTTTTCAAGTTAAAGTAATTTAACACTTAAATATCTTAATATTAATTTCATAAAAGGAAAAAAACTAATGTATATATTATATTCTAAACAAAATAAATTAATACAAAATTAACTCAATAATAATGAAATATATAAACTTAGATGGTTGGGATTAATAAAAGAAATTTGATTATTAAATTGCAATACAATGAAGAATAAACGAGCTTGGTGTCCTCTCCATTGCATCGTCTTTGGTTCATAAGTTTGACATCACTTGTTCAATCTTTTTTCAAGTTAATGTAATTTTAACACTTAAATATCTTAATATTAATTTCATAAAGGAAAGAAAACTACTATATATATAATATTCTAAACAAAATAAATTAATACACAATTTACTCACTAATAATAAAATATATAAACTTAGATGGTCGGATTAATAAAAGAAATTTGAGTGTTAAATTGCAATACAATGAAGAATAATCGAGCTTGGTGTCCTATCCATTGCATCGTCTTTGGTTCGTAAGTTTGGCATCACTTGTTCAATCTTTTTTCAAGTTAATGTAATTTTAACACTTAAATATCTTAATATTAATTTCATAAAAGGAAGAAAACTACTATATATATAATATTCTAAACAAAATAAATTAATATAAAATTTACTAATAATAAAATATATAAACTTAGATGGTCGGGTTAATAAAAGAATTTTGATTGTTAAATTGCAATACAATGAAGAATAACTGAGTTTGGTGTCCTATCCATTGCATCGTCTTTGGTTCGTAAGTTTGGCATCACTTGTTCAATCTTTTTTCAAGTTAATGTAATTTTAACACTTAAATATCTTAATATTAATTTCATAAAAGGAAGAAAACTACTATATATATAATATTCTAAACAAAAAAAATTTACTCACTAATAATAAAATATATAAACTTAGATGGTTGGGATTAATAAAAGAAATATGATTATTAAATTGCAATACAATGAAGAATAATCGAGCTTGGTGTCCTATCCATTGCATCGTCTTTGGTTCGTAAGTTTGGCATCACTTGTTCAATCTTTTTTCAAGTTAATGTAATTTTAACACTTAAATATCTTAATATTAATTTCATAAAAGGAAAAAAACTACTGTATATATTATATTCTAAACAAAATAAATTAATACACAATTTACTCACTAATAATAAAATATATAAACTTAGATGGTCTGATTAATAAAAGAAATTTGAGTGTTAAATTGCAATACAATGAAGAATAACCGAGTTTGGTGTCTTTGGTTCGTAAGTTTGGCATCACTTTTTCAATCTTTTTTCAAGTTAATATAATTTTAACACTTAAATATCTTAATATTAATTTCATAAAAGGAAGAAAACTACTATATATATAATATTCTAAACAAAATAAGTTAATATAAATTTTACTACTAATAAAATATATAAACTTAGATGGTCGGGTTAATAAAAGAAATTTGATTGTTAAATTGCAATACAATGAAGAATAATCGAGCTTGGTGTCATATCCATTGCATTGTCTTTGGTTCGTAAGTTTGGCATCACTTGTTCAATCTTTTTTCAAGTTAATGTAATTTTAACAATTAAATATTTTAATATTAATCTCATAAAAGGAAAAAAAACTACTATATATATAATATTCTAAGCAAAATAAATTAATGCAAAATTTACTTACTAATAATAAAATATATAAACTTAGATGGTTGGGATACTTTCTAAACATCATAATACTTTCTTTTTTTGGTCAACATTGTAACATCATCATATAAGCGTATACAGTAAAACTTCTATAAATTAATAATGTTGGGAGCAAGATATTTTATTAATTTATAGTGATATTAATTTATAGATATATTTTTAATTGTTTTTTTTAAATTATGAATTGGAACAATTATAGCAAAATAAGATTAAACTTTCGGATGTTATAAATTTTATGGTTTAGGAATTGAACTTGTAATATTTATAAAGCATTATTGACAATAAATTACAAATACTATAAACAAATTGACTTATACACATGACATACATAAATTCAAATTTATGAATAATAATAATATTAATTCTCATATTTTAATAATCTGTCTAATTATCAAATTGTAAATGATGCATATCTAAAAATTAAAACTTTAAAATTTAATTATTTGTATGACATGTTATAAAATATTTTAAAGATATCATTATAGTTTGAAAATACAACATTACAAATGTTCTATATCAGTATATATATATATATATATAAAATTTACATGATTATTAATTTATGATATTATTGGGACCATATTTTACATTGAGATTTCAAAAAAATTATTATCTTATTATCTTATCGAATATTGTTAATTTTTACACTGGCCCGACTTGGGACCAGCAAAATTTATTAATTTATAGAGTATTAATTTATAGAGGTTTTACTGTATATTGAATAAAAAAGAGTGAAACCAAAAATGTTCACAAACAAACCAGCTAAACCGGAGATTGGCTTACAACATGATCATGGATTGGGCAGTTGTTGTCCTTGTAAGACACTCCATGACTAGTAACCACCTCAAATTTGGCAAACCCATCATCATCACTATTCAAAATCTGCCTTCTCATTTCAACAGAACCACAATAATCTACCATGTACTTAGTTGCATCTTTGAAGTAGTTGTAAAGTGCAACACTTACTCCTCCCCCTGCAATTAATTTTCCACCCACAAAGATTAGAAAAAAGTCAGTTTTGATTTAAAACTAAACAAAGAAAAAAAAACCTGTTTTTGCTTACAATGAGTGACAATGAGCAAGTTCTCAGAAGGGTACTTATCAGCGAGAGCCTTCACTGTATCAAAATATCGATCCTTGAACCCTTGTGAAGATTCTCCCCATTGTGGCAACTAAGGAATTCAGAAATATATAAATTAAGTTTATATATATCTCGTCACACAAAATAAAATATATAGAAAGAAAAAATATATCACCTCTTTATAAACCATATCCACATTAGACTCCACTGTTCCCTTAGGAAACATAGCTTCAAGATCTGAAATCTTGAAATCAAATTTCCCATCTTCGGGAACAACTTCAATCTCCATACAGCTTGTGTTCAGTACCTCACACAATCCAAATTCAATTGATACCTGAAGCAGAGGAAACAAGGCATATAATAAGCACAAAGCATCTCTTTTTCTAGCATAAACCATAAAACCATGCACTAGACTACAAACTTAGGTCTGGTCCTTTCAACAAATATATAGAGCGATATTTTGACTGACCTTGAGCTTAGCGTTGTCCATGCAAAGGACGTCTTTAGACGACATGGCTTTGGGATCTAAATCGACGGCAGAGAGAGCGGCAACGACTTCGGAAGCGGTCTGGATGCAGCGTAGGAAAGGGGAGACGAAGACACGGTGAATCGGAAACCCAATCTGAGACCGGATTCTCTGACCGGTTCTAAAGGCACGATCCATACCGTCCTGAGCAAGCGGTGTATCCCACGGTCTCTCAGCTTTTGAAGTCCAGAGTGACTCGAAACGGTCGAGTCGATCACCGTGACGCATCACGATGACATTTTGGTGGCTATAGGTGTTTAATGATTTAGCAGACTCCATTGTTCTTTCTCTGTGTGGCCTTTGGCAGTAGAAATGGGATGTATTTATATACATAAAGATGCAAGAAGAGTATTTGAGTTCCTTCTGTTTTACGTTAAACTTGTTAAGGAAGTGCAATGGGATATCTTTTTCCACACTAGGAAATTGCGAGGAAGCTAGCTTATAACACAAGAAAGTTACTAAGTTTATTCTTAAACACACGACTCGCTCGTTGACTTGATAGTACTAGGAACTTTACATCTATAAAAAATCCAACATGATAAGAAACCACTACGAATGATCCGATATAATAGATACAAAAACATCAATTGAACTCCTAACTAAAACCTTTTACAGCGTTAAGCATGAACATAATACTACATTCTAACGGCTAATAATGGGATTATATTTAACAAAGTTAACCTATTGTTTTGTTGTTAGATTTTGACAATTTACAGAATTAAGCTATATGGTTCACCTTTTGGATGATTTATTAGTTTATTTTTACTTTAGAATATAAAAGGTCCACTAGTAAATCTCTTCTTACTAAATGTAATAAATGCATAACCAAAGGACCAATATGTAAAAACTAGTCCAAACAGTCTAAATGCTGTTATTAACCCTTAAAATTTTGGTTTTACTGCATCTAGAGTTGGATGGATAAAACAAGGGACTAAAGCGAGTGGAGGTGATGAACTGATGATTAATGGAGTGACGAAGCAAGCCTGTGGTCATTGTATAAAAAGTATAAATAAAATATTGCTGGATTATTATTAATAATACTTGATCGTTAAACTACTCCGGACCGACGTACTATTTCTTCTTCGGAACTATCATATTGTGCCAGTTCCCCATCGATCTTTGCTTTCTTACTAGTTCTTCTTCGGACTTATATCTTCCGATTATTTCCCCCGAATCCATACTTCTCCGCCTATTTCCCCATCAAACTTAAACTTCTCATCAAATTTCTCATCGTTTTGGTTATAACGGTTTACTGTTTTGATTAACCAACCACAAACCTTATTAACCAAATTAAACCCTATTAAACCGGATTACTAACCGATTATAACCTGATTACATAACTAAACCTATCTTTAACCTAACCGATGCGATCCGATCTCATCTCATCCCCTGAAACCATGGTTGAGTCGGCGAACACTGTTGGAATCCCTGTGAACCAGACAGCGTTGTTGAAAGATGAGCTCGATATCGTGATTTCGACTATCAGAAACCTCGATTTCCTCGAGATGTGGAGACCATTCCTTCAGCCTTACCAAAAGCTTCTTGTATCTCCTTTACGGATTCTGCTTGTCGCTGCTTTGGATACAAGATGTCTAAGAAGAAGTATATATTCACCATTGATGACGATTGCTACGTAAGTTACTCCAGAATTTGATTTTGATTTTGAGATTTTTGTCAATTTTGTTTTCAAATCTGTTTTTTTTTTTTTTTTTTTGGTCGTTGCTTTAAATTTTTTAGATTTGCTTAGAGAATTAAGTAACTGAGTCACTGAATTTGACGGATCTTATTGTTCGAATAGGCAATTCAATGTTTTTGTTCCAGATCTGGTTGGTGAGTTTCAATCTGTTTTCACTTAGTGTCACCCAACCATGTTCTCTAGTGTTGACGACATTGTTGTTGAGCTGATATCTCTGTGTTATTATAGCTACCTTTACGATATGGGGGTTGGACGTCATTGTTCTTTACTTATATTTTTTTTTTTTTACCTTTTTTGAGATTTGTGGGTCATATCAAAGGATGAGTCTTAATTACGCATGTGTTTAGTTTTAATTTATATGTTTTCTTTAATGTTATATAGGTTGCTAAGATTCAGAGACATTGCTCATGATTTTGAGAGAGAGGGATTTCTTTTTCAATTTCGATTTTTAGGGTTCATAGTAGCAAATTTGGGGGTTATCATTCTAAAATAGAAGAAGAAGTCGGGTCGGATTGTATATATTACCCGGGTTCTAAATTGATTTTATACCCGGTTTAAACTCAAAACCGTGTAAACCCAATTCAATGGGGAAATAGGCAGAAAAGTATGGATTCGGAGGGAAATAGTCGGAGGATATAAGTCCGAAAGAGAACTAGTAAAAAAACAAAAATCGATAGAGAACTGGCACGATATGATAGTTATGAGAGGGAAATAGTATGTCGGTCCTAGATTATATATATTCTTTATTTACTGGATTCGAGTTTGAAGTTTGAACTTGGAAAAGTGGGTAAATTTACACCTTGTAGAAACACTATACAAATATTGATGACATTACTGCTACATAGTTGACTAATTTATCCGTCTTTTGCTCAATTTATTAACCTAAAAATAGATGAGTTATTAAATAATGAAAGGGTTAGTATTTTTAAAAATAATAATTACGTTGATAATTCTGATTTTAATTTCCACCTTTACAAGTAGGTGAGGCTACCCACTAATCTTATTACAAAAAGAGTCCACAAGTGAATTAAACAGAAGAAAAAAATAAAGGCCGTAAGAACGAACTCACATCAGTGACAACAAATAAGGCGGCTTGGATCAGAACTAGTCTGGTTAGCATTTTATACTGCCGCCAGAGAACCGAATCTGAAGCTGAAGCTGAAGTTGGGAGTTGAATTGAAAGCACGAGACAGAGTATTCACAAGTCCAGCAGCGCAATGAAGCCAAAGAAACGAATCATTCCCAGTTCTACATCATCACAGTACAGTGAGAGAGTAAGAAGGTGAAGGTGAAGATACTAAGTGACACCATTTATCTAAGTCTAGAACCTCGAAACTTCACGAGTTCAGATCACCAGATCTTTATTAACCAGGATTTCAAAATACAGTGTTTAGACGCAAATGGCAAATCATTAACCAGAAGGATTGATATCATATCATATCAATTCATATATCCCTAACAATCTGAATCTAAGACACCAATTTTGTTAATGGAAATTCATATATACTTCATGGAAATCCCACTTCTCATGCGAATTTGCACTCATGTATATATACAATTTTGTTGTGCTGTGAAAAGCCAGTAACGTACACAAGATAACCAAGGAGAAAGTCTAACTCAAGATGACAAACAACATTGAATCACAACCTTTTTATACCTCAATCTGTGCATAAAGACTTCTTCGACCGACGCCCTCTATCTAGTTCCCGTCGACGCCAATTCAACAAGATTAACTTCACATCATCATCCTCAATCAGTCCTACACAGTGTATTCAGAGAAGATTACATTTTGTCCCACTTATACAACAAACAAACATACAAGGATTTCAAACCCAGTCGGATCCATTTCAAATGTTAATACCTTTCAAGCATGTTCTGAGACCTTGTAAGCGTCTGAAGAAACGTTACCCATCCACAAACCTGGGAAAAGAACCTGAAAAAAACAAACACAAGCCACAATTTTGTTTGTTAGGTCATGTTGAGTGGAGATTCATGGAGAGAGATGTGTGAAATCAATCTTACATCGAGCTGCTTCTGAACGTTCTTGGCTCTCTTCTTTGGTCTTCTGCTAGGTTTTGATCCAGTCAACGCGTAGATATCTTCATCTATCTCCAGCTTCGAAAGCGAGATCGATAACCTCGGTTTCTTCTCCTTTCTCTCCGTCGTCGTCGTCGCCGCCATCTTAGCATCTACGCCGTTCCTGGATCGAATCGACTCAGTTCTAACCTTTCTAAGAGTTTTATTCTCCGGTAATGAACCGTTACAGCTCTTCAATATCCCACCGGCGTGTCCAATTGAACGCTTCTTCGTCGGCGGTGGTTTCCTCGGCCTCAGATTCCAAGTCTTGGGACCAAACTCGTCTGCTTCTTGGCCACAACCATCGGAGATCCGTTCACTATCAGCATCGATCGCCGGACCAGCTGAATCATCAGCCGCATGGACGGCGGGAGGGTTATTATTATCACTCGAGACGGCGGTGGTGGCGACATCAGCTGTATCTTCGTTGTTCTTGGTGCGGATCCGGATAAAGATCTTCGATCTACCGTCCGGCGTCGTTGACTTCGTCCCGGATCGATCTGCGGCGGAATCGCTCTTCTTCTTCTTCTTATCCGGTCTCAATTCGAAAGACGAAGAACCGGAAGCTTCGTTTACATCATCAGTCACCAAACTCCCTTTCCCAGGGTTAGGTTCACGAAGCGGAGATCTACTCGATGCTTTGCGGAGCCTATGTGTATTGGCGTGATTCATAGCCCATCTGAGATCAGATAACGGAAAGTTATGAAGCGGATGAGACTTCACCGGCGAAGAAGAAGCTGCTGCTGCTGCTCCAATCTGTTGCTGCTGCCGTCTGGAGGTTTCAGTGACGGTCACCACCGGCGGCTGTGGCGGTGGCGGCGCATCAGAGCCATGGATCGGTGGAGGAAACGCCATGGATTGACGGAACATCTATAATTCAATCGATCGTGAGAAAGTGGAAAACCCTAATGAGATAATGAGAATTCAAAAAACACACAGAGCCAATGTTGTGGGAGAGAGAGAGAGAGAGAGAGAGAGAGAGAGAGAGAGAGAGCGGCAGTTATGTTATTTTGCTCATGAAACCTCAAACTAAACCAAAGTGTTAACAAAAAGGAAAAAAAAGGGGATAGAATGACTATGTTACCCTTCCTATATCGTCGGATTTACTGCCGCTACCACACTGAGCACAAGGGAATCCAAACGTAAGACGCACGTGACTTGCACGCACTCCAATTGCTTGCTTTACAAGACTTTAAAGCTGAAATGTGTAGTCAAAACTCTCCGCCGGACGTATATTATCAACGAAGCTCGATAAAAGTAGTCACTGGCACGTGTGCGATTTGGTCCCACGTGTGGGATTTGGTCCCACCACTACACACCGACACGTGCTGGTTGACCGGGAAGCTCAAAACCAACCAAACCAATTGCAATAAGTTAAAGTTGTCTGATTAAGAAAAAGAGTAGCTATATATACAAAAGTTAACTGTAATCTCTCACTTTCATAATCTCTCAAGAGCCCCAAAAATGGAATATACTGAGTGGTGTAGATAAGTTATTCCCACATCTAATCGGTAAACCACAAATTATCCAAAGTGCCCATCATTTCTACATCCCGCAAACAAACAAACGTTTCCATCTGCCATATCCACAAGCAGTTGTAACCATTTGGAGATTTTTGTAACTTTTTAAGTTGAAACAATAAGGTTCTTTGTGTTCTTCAGGTTCAGATATCTGAGGAACCTCAAGGGCATATTGCTCCAAGCTGCTGCAAGATCCAAAGAGTCCTTTGTTCAGTTAGGATACAGTGTATCTGGTTTTTCTGTTGGAGAAGCGTTCAAACCAATGTTTCGGGATTGCTGGATGAATCCCATATAGACGAGCTATGAAGGCCTTTTCGCTCGTAGCTACAATGCTTGCAATTGAATAGCTTTTCTCGCTCAATCCATTCTCCACAAGCCATTTATGGAATCTGAACCTTGGATTGATTCTGTTCTCCAGGTCAAAACATAGATAAGCTGGGAAAACATCTAGGTATTCCAAAGAATCTCCCATCTCGCCACAGAGGAACCTTAGCTTATCTTGTATGCTATGCGGTTTCTGGTTCAAGATCTTTGGTGCTGACCTTATCAACATACATATCTTTGACAAAACGATTCCATTGTTTACTAGGACTTGGAATCTATCTTGTAGCTCTATGGCGGTACCATGGACATGCTGTAGTACCTTCATGGTGATGCCGTTTTCGCCAAACCCTATTTCATGAAGGAAATCCAATTTTTGAACATGGTGTGTTTTGGTTCTTGAGTTTTGAAGCTCCTCCAAGCCTTCTTGATATTCTCTGTCTAAATCTTCTTCGGGATCCATCAACGAATAGCTCGCAAGTAAATGATGATTCCCATTCTTCAATCTATCAAAGATCCTTTCATGTAGATCTAATGCTCTTAGCACATAAGGCAGATTCTTCAGTTTGTTTCTACCCAAAACGTATGGGTATCTCTGAGCAACACCATCCACTTCATCCTGGCTCAATCCAAAATGCTTAAGCATTCCCGTAACTGAGATCACCGGTTTCTCAAGATCAAAATCCATAATAGCGGGATTTCGAAGAATCAAAAGAGCAACATCCTCTTTCCTGACACCAAACCTACAAAAATATTCCACCTTTCTAATCAGAGCTTCTTCAGAGTATTCCACAAAAGCTGACTTATTTCTGTACATCAACTCCCACATCTCTTCATCCTCATAACCCAAATCGTAAAAGACCCTAACTTTCCTACTAATGTCGTGCCAAGACTCAACATTTTCTTCAAAAAGATGCAATGAATCAAATTCATCGAAAAGCCTCTTCAGCTTAACAAACAAACAACGCATCTCCGAACCCAATTCACCACCTCCACATAGAGTACGAGGCATCGCTAAACAAACACCAATCACCGCAACAGAAGTGAATCCCATATCTTTAAACTTAAACAGCCTGGATTCAATCTCTCCAGGACTCTGCACAAAAACAAACCTTTCCTCTTTATACAACTTACCAAGCTTGTTCCAAGGAAACCCGAATTTAGATAAAGCACAAGCTGCATCCAACACACTCCGATCCTCATAGAAGAAAAATTTCTTCTCAGGCAAAAACTCGCTAACCTCGCTGTAATCAATGCCAATGCTCTCGAAGAAAAACTCGAATTCGTTAATAGGGTGGTAACTGAGATGCTTCCGAAGCGATTTGGAGAACGTGGGAACAGAGAAATCAAGCTTAAGGATGAGGTTTCGAATCGAAACAGAGGCGTTCGTGGCAATGTGTTCGGCGTGTGTGTAGGAGAGAGACCTGGTTGTGTGGAGGTAGTCTGTGATGGCTTGCTGGGCTTGTCCGATGGCTAGTGACTTGTACTTGGACGGCACTCTTCTATGTTTCGCCGCCGCCGTACTAAAATTGTGAGAGATCGATGCGAATTTCAATCTAACCATGAACATGGTCCAATTTGGAGGGGGATTAGGGTTTTTCTCCACCGGTGTGTGTGTTCTTTTTTTCTACACCGTGGCCGTCTATACGTTTAACATAAACTACCGGAGGACCTAGGATTTTTCAAGAAATTACTCTTTTGCCATAGGCAGTTCGAATCTTATAATAAAATTGAACCGGACCAGAATGAAAATATATAACCGGAAGAAATATACTGGTTAAGTCGAGATTGAAATGTTCTCATATTCTATTGTATCTCACTGTCCGCACTCTCTTTACATTGAACAATAGAGTGATTACAATGTTCTCATATGGCTTTGGACAAGCCCTATCAGGAAGGAGATAACCGTATGGACCAGAACAGAATCTCACAAAGTTGTTGACAAAACTACTGGGCTTCGTTTCTTTCTTTCTCTCTAGTTTATCAGTTTCACTTCTAAGAACAATTCATCTTCTTCATTTTTTTTGTCTTTTGATAAAACTCAGTAAATCACCTTTAGTGTTTTATCACATGTTGAATGCAGCAGCATCGCTTACATATATTAAGGCTATATGCCTTCTTTTATATCCGTATATACATTGTTTAACTTTTGTAGCAGAAGCTCTATATCAAAAAGAGACTAGAAGAAAAAATGTAGTCAAGAGTCGAAATTGCTAAAACAGAGCTTTTTTAGTGAAGAAAGATGAAACAAACAAACGCCAAATTACTGCATGATTTCAAATTTTCAAACACAAACCCACAGCGTTTTTATAAGAAAACAGAAGTATCATTTTAAAATTCCTGTGACCTTCTGCTACCAGTTATCACAGAATCGGTATCAGTCTTGAGACGTGTCACACACCTTGTGAGCTTCCTTCATGCTTCTTGAAACGACTAACCGCTTTTGGGGAGCTTTGAATATGTAATATATAAATTTTCAAGTGTGTAATGTGAATGTTCATGTTAACTAGAAAAAATAATTAAAATCCCCCTTACCAAGGACATTGTATCCGCAAAATCAGCAAGCAGTTATCACTAAAAGATATCATCAGGTGGGTCACAATCTACAGATGCTTTAGTTTAGTCCCAAAAAAAACGTCTTAAGAACAGTTTGATGTGTTCAATTTACCGCGAATTGAAAAAAAAATTTGTTGAAAATGAATTTTCGTAAATCTTAGTAATCTTTTAAGTACTCAATGGGCTGATAAAGGCCCAAATAAAAGTCCCCGACTTTAGTTAAGATTTGATGATATCTTTAGTGGCCGACGAGTGTTTTTGTTTTTCTGAGGTCACGTGCGAGTCACGCGGTGGTACAGCTGTAAAATAAGGTCATTCATAAGAAATGATTGAGGCTTTGATAAGCTCATGAGTGGGTGATGGCCCAATGGTATGGTAAAAAACGTAATTTATGATCACAAGTAAGATAAGTAGTAAAAAATAAGAAAAGGCAAATCGCATCGAATGATTGGGAAAGAAATTGAGAGTGTCCGGTGAGGGAGGGACATATGAGCCACGCGCGATAACGTAAGACCACGTGTCCTTTTCCTTTTCCTTGTTTCTTTGACACGTGGACTTTATCTCATGTGACTACCCACGTGTTTACTCTGACATACAAAAGTTTTTTTTTTTTACTCACGTGGCTTTCACTCGCTCCTGTCCCTTGCAAGTTGCAACTGTTCTTTTTTTTTTTTTTTTTTTTTTTTTTTTTTTTTTTTTTTTTTTTTTTTTTTTTTTTTTTTTTTTTTTTTTTTTTTTTTTTTTTTTTTTTTTTTTTTTTTTTTTTTTTTTTTTTTTTTTTTTTTTTTTTTTTTTTTTTTTTTTTTTTTTTTTTTTTTTTTTTTTTTTTTTTTTTTTTTTTTTTTTTTTTTTTTTTTTTTTTTTTTTTTTTTTTTTTTTTTTTTTTTTTTTTTTTTTTTTTTTTTTTTTTTTTTTTTTTTTTTTTTTTTTTTTTTTTTTTTTTTTTTTTTTTTTTTTTTTTTTTTTTTTTTTTTTTAATTGAATTAAGTTTCCTTAATCCCTTATCTAAGTCTGATCATAGAACCTTAATGTAGATTAGTCACTACCAATAATATATACTTCTGATAATCTGTTTGTTTTCAATCATTTCCCCACGATTTTGAGTTTAAGGTGTTTGCGTTATCTAGATATACATTAAAAATTAAGGACGTGGATGGTTACAGTAGTTGGGACGGAAAAATTCATCTGCGGATTAGATCGTTTTTTATTTATCATTCATTAAGGATAGTCCACAGTAGTGCGGTCTAAAGAAATCAGAGACAAAACTGCAGCGAACCAATTGCGAACCGCTTTTGCATACAAATAGAGTTTAACCATATTTGTTTGTTGTCCACATTTAAAACATAACAGTCTGATACGTAGATGGATTTGTCCACCCCGACCGCGGTTAGCATTGAAACCCTAAACATTACAAAGAAGAATGTACTATTCATAAAGTTCGAGACAAAAGCCACACATTGATTTCAAAAGTTTGTTGCAAGATCTTCTTTCTTCTTTTTAGAAAAAAAATCTTAAAAGCTAAAGATTCCATTGATCCACATATATAATCAATAAGCGCAAGACTTTTCATATAGACGACAATCTTTAAGTCATGCGTGAGGTTGTATTTCAAATTTCATTTCATGGGATCACATATTGTTTTTCAAGATTCATTTTATGAGACTTTGCAAGGGCCCAAAACACAAAACCGATTAGTAATTGTCCCTTGTAATTGCATTTGTTAGATATATATGTACTGGTTCATTTTGTATTGAGATTGACAGTATACAATTTATAAAAACAGTTACGAATGTCCGATCTCAACATTAAATGAATCATACTGTGAAAAAACATCCCAAAAAACGAATTATGCTTTTTGATCGTTTCATGGTACTGGTGTGTGTAAGTGTAAAATGAGGATACGAAAACGAAAGAGGAAAGTACCAAAGAACTTTAGCACATGGTTGGGCACGCACGTGGGACCTTTTATTTTTATATGATGTGATCATAATATTTGATATATGTGGTTGAGACTCTACTCCTATATATGGACGTAATTAAGTATTAAAATGATAAGCTAATTATTTTAAAACGAAGCATTGTATACTAATCTAACGACCTCATTATTGGGTAAACATGATAGGTTTGTTGGTCGGCTCGGCTGACATTGGATCCCCATCGTCATATTTGTTTCGTACCAAAGTCATGATGATATGTATGACTAAACTTTCAAACCTATATCTCCAGGTTCCTCTTATCTATTTTTAAAAAAACTGACGTCCCATTGAAATATCAAAAGAAGCGGGATATATGGTTTTAAAAAAACAACTTTATATACAGAAATAACATATTATATATACTTTGGCATTGACTTTAATAAAACCCACTTATAATATTTCCGGTCACATATATTAAGGTTCTAAATTACATTTTTATACTTATAAGTTTAGAAAGTCTACACACTAATTTAGTTCAAAACAAAATTACTTCTTGGATTATGCAGACTAGGAACCCTCCTTCAGCTGATGTTGTAGTAATCGCCAAGTTACTTCTTCAATCAGCTTGCTACCTAATATGGCATAAACGAAATGTTAGGATCTTCACTTCTATCACCTCGACAAGTTCCACAGTGCAAGCAGCTATGGATCGAGCTATCCGAGATCAACTCATAACCGTTCCAAGATTACTTCTTGTTTTATATTTTGGATGTATTTCTTTTCTTTTCTAGTTTGTTCATTATTTATTTTTATATAGATTCAACTTTGTACAGAAAAAATTAGAAAATGGTATAAAATTTAACTTTTTACCAAAAAAACTATACAGCTGGCATGTTAAATCAGTGATGAGAGAGTATAACAGTTTATGGTCTTTTGATCATATCGTCTTATCCAACATAATGATTAGCACAAATGGCAAAACTATCATCATAGAAATGCACATTTTCACATAACATATGATTTAAATTCATTACGTCCCATTGAATATCGATCTAGTAGTACTACAAAATTGATTACAAACTATAAAGTCACACATGTGGAGATCTTGATATCATTTGGACCNTGTTTTGAGTAATTCCGCTATTTTTTTTTTGATAAACGCCCACATGCATTATTTGTATTGGTTGGTGAAATATTTGCTTTATTAATAAATTCTTGAAAAAGGCCCCACTTTTCTGTGTACCATTCACGTCCTAAGGTTCTAAATTACCTTTTATTAGTTATAAGTTTAAAAAGTCTACACACTAATTTAGTTCAAAACAAATATGCAGCTGGCATATAAAATCAGTGATGAGAGAGTATAACAGTTTATAACTTTATGGTCTTTTGATCTTATATTCTTATCCAACATAATGATTAGCACAAATGGCAAAACTATCATCATATATTATCCATAGAAATGCACATTTTCACATATACATATGATTTAAATTCATTACGTCCCATTGAATATCGATCTAGTAGTACTACTAAATTAATTACAAACTATAAAGTCACTCATGTGGAGATCTTGATACCATTTGGACCTATAGTACTACAATTTTACTATAATAAGGCGTCGTGATGTACACGCTGAAGATAAAAAGCGCGTGGGAGATGAGTTCAAATGATTGTTGAGAAGTGGGATGTCTGGTCGTGGAGGAACAACGTTACACCGCACGAGTGTGGTCACTTGGGACCACGTGTTGCCACGGCTACAGAATCTCACATGCTCATGCACGTGAACGTAGTGTGACCTTTTATTTTTCCCTCCCCATGGCCTCCCCACTCCACGTCTTTCTTGTTCGTAGATCTCTTCCCTGTCATGCTCACTCGCTTTTTATTCCAGATTCATTTGTTTATAATTTAATTTGTTAAAATCCACACACAAATTTTAATCCATATATTTAATTCAAATATCCACTAACATCTATATTCATAACATAGAAGGGGATCCATATTTTCTTTTGAAAATTTGAGCTATTATTTCATTAGATCGGTTACATTGTCACTGTACAAACGTGGACATACATCTATACGGAATACGTCGATCAATCAAACTTTTCTTTATGTTCATATTTGGTCTAATGATTTATCGAAAGTAAGATGGACCTACTATTTTTATTTATTTATCAAATATATACTCAACTACTCATATATGCCAATGTTACTGTATTGGATACTTCGTTTCATCAACGGGTCCAACATCTTTTTCTTTTTTTGGGTAAACAAATACTATATTAATTCGTATCGCTCCATTAATAGGCGGTGCTATTACGTATGTGATGTCTGAAAATATCTGTAAATACCCATGCTTGTTAAATTTATTGTAAAACATGATCTCTCAACTATAGTATGTACGTAATAATAAAGAACTGAATCCAGCTTTTATATTTGTCGAGAATATCAACACGTCTCTTTCTCACGTGAAGATAAAATATTCGTATATACTAACGGAATACTAGATAAACATCTGACGTACGTATACGAGATTTAAGAAGTATCTGATTTCCGCAAAACATATAAACTTTAAATCCTCAGTAAAATATATGTAAGTTTAGGAACCGTAAGTTTATCTTTGATCAGGTATGCGTTGAGAAAACCAAAAACCCTAGCTTCCTAGCTCATGTAGTCATATATATCTCATGTTATATATCGTACTAGCGATGCCACATATAGGTGTTTCATTAGTTAACTCATCGCTATGGACTCGTAGTAACCAAATTAACAAAGACAGAAATCGAAAGTTTCGTACTTTTGAGGTTTGAGGGTAAACTCAAGTCCTTTAAAATATGGACGCGAATTGAATTTTATGTAAAAAATTACTTCTAGAGATGCCTACATCATGCCATACCCGTGTTCATGGATTGTTAATATATGGTCCTTCATGTACATTATTAATCATTTTGTTGGCAAATATTATTTATATTTTATCATTTTGTTGGCAAATATTATTTATATTTTATCTTAGAAAAATTTGTACCCAAAAAAGCAGTTAAAATGAAAAAAAAAAGACGAACAAGGATTTTAACTACAATTTGTTTTAGCTGTTTTTTTTTTTATAAAGAACAGTTTAACTATGAAAAATGTTTTCACAATCTGGGAACAAAATTACAACTCTTTCAAAGATTTTCTAGAATGCGTTTTTTACTTACCCAGTATATAGTAGTAAAAATGGTAAGATGAACTAGAAAAAAAATTGTTCGTGCAAACAAAAGAAAGAAAACAATAAAGAAATTATACTTTTTCTTGTTAGTAAGCACCCTTTTTTATAGTCTATGATGAGATATAGTCATATAGATAGTCTCTCTCTTTCTTTTTCTTTGTTTTCCAAACTATAATTATATAAAGCATGAAACCGAAACACTAGTGAAATGTCCTTTTCTCATAACTTCCTGTAAAAAGTAAAAACAAACCAAGAGAGGTTATTATTATGTAATGTAATGGAAGTCACATGCTTAAATTACGACGCTTTCTCGAGATATGGACCGTTCAACTTCAGATCCACAATTATAAACTGTACCGTATCTACGACCTGGCATACGTATGCATCCGTGCTTTCGTTTATAATTTACTTGGCTTCTCTTTGTATTCTTTTTTTCTTGGCTCATTACAAAACCAATACAATCTGTCAACTAAAAAGTATTGAAACTCGCTTAGGATAAATATAAGTACAGCGTAGATTTTGGTTAAGTGATTCAAGTGATTTTGGTTAAACACGAGAACAAGCTAATAGGATGTCCAGTGGAGTTTTTTTTTAGGTACTCAGACCATTTCTAAGCCTAAAATAAAAGAAAAATTAAAAGAGTTGGCCCACAAATTAGTAGAACCGTTGTTCTGCGGAGTATTGGAAGGAACCGTGAAGACACGGTACGTGTCAACTTCTAAATGGATTTTGATAAAATATAAAACACAGTTTTTTTTTCTCTCGTTTTCTTCTTTTCCCGAATCTCTCTCTTTCCTCTCTCTCGACGAAACTGCGAATCGATTTCTTGTTCTGGCTTCAAAAATACAACGAAACTCAATCGATGAAACGGTAAATCCAGATTCTCTTCAGTTTTAATTGATTTCAATCTATTCAATCGATTGCTTATTCTGGACACCCAAACAGAGACGAGGAAGATGCTGGAGCTAACGAAGATGAGGACACCGGAGCTCAGATTGCTCGATCTGTAAGTCTAGTTCTCAAGTGCTCTGTTAATTTTTATTTTATTTTGTGTGATCTAGGTGAACTGGATCTGATCGAATCTATAGGGTTTAGCTTTTGGTGATGAGCGATGGTTAGAGATGTTTGACTGTTTTTTTTTGTTTGTTTGTGATGAGAAGGTTGTTCATGGGAGATGTGAGTGTGGTTTCAAGATCTGTAGAGATTGTTACTTTGATTGTATTTGTATCACAAGCGGTGGAGGCAATTGTCCTAAATGTAAAGAGCCGTACAGGGACATCAACGATGATGTTGCCAGTTTGTAAACGACAACGGAAAGCCTCTTGTCAAGCTTTGAGTCACCCATCTAAGGAAGAGGTTTAGCCTCATCTTCTTCATCTTCTTCCGCCGATAATGAACAACCCTTACAGCAATCAATCTCTGTCTCTCGCATTATGTATATATAATTTGGTCTCTATTCCTCACTTCACACCATCGTTGTTGCTTATTGTTAACAATTAACCGATAGAAAATCTTAGATTCTGGTCTAACTTACTTTTATATCTCTTGTGTTTTAGGATCTCTCCATTGTTCTTTGCTGTGGGATCTTCTCTCTGTCCAAAGTGTGGGTGCGGATCACACACAGATTATGCTTTTAAATTTTTATTGTTGTGTTGTTTACAATTACAGTTTAGTGTTTAGTTATTTGTTTAACCATGCTGCTTCTTATTTGTTATATTGTGCAGCAGGAGTAGCTCCGAGATGGTTGCAGGACAATAGTTGTCTCCTGCTGGCTGCTGGTGCCGAGGTAAAGAGAAGTCTTTCTTGCAATCACCGCTCTTTTTCTTTTAAGTGACAGAGATTAATTTGATTTGATACAATCCCTTTTTTTTTTTGTATGTTGCAGGCTCTCTCGTTCAATATGTGTGCTCGCTTCTGGTGCAGAGGTAAACAGGTAAGAAGATGAAGAAGAACCCCTAGAGGTATTGTTTCAATCATCCTTCACTCTTTATTTGAGTTTCAACATACTTTTATTTTTTTAACAGATTCTCTTGTTATTGCCTCAGGATAAAAAGCGAGCCTCAGGATATTAATCAAGTTACAAAAGGAGCGAAGTGAAGAGCTACACGTCTGTGCTAACTCTTTGCTCCTTCTCCCCTTAGTCAGGTACATTCTCTCTTTTTTTTTGTCGCCATAGGATAATCTAGTTGTGTTTTGAGTGAAGCATTTTTGGTTGAAATTTGGTTTGGTTTTTATTAAAATGAAAATGAACTTGTCTCCATGATGGTATTTGAATATTGTCTTGACTTTAAGCAATCCTTTTTGAAATACTTTTTAAACACTAACATCAAATCTTATCATATATGATAAGATATGATGGACTTAAAAGCTGAAATGTTTTCTGAAAAGTATAAATATAGTGTTATATATACACATGTTTGTTTTGTGATTAAGCTATATTGGATCAAAACAAATTTCCCATATGTACAAGTTTTAAACCCAAGTAAAATAGGATTAAATCAAACTTTTGAGTTGTATACTCCTAAGAGATTACTGAAAAGTGTATATCTCTTTGGTAAACACTCATTACAAACATGAAAACTTTTTCCCTGTGTATATCGAGTGTATCTTTCTCGGTTTAACAAACATTTATCTCAATATAAACCCTGACCTTAACCCTTACCATAACCCTCACCTTAATCCTCAGCTTGAATAAGCCATTCGCTACTACACCAACAATGGGTTCTAGTACCGTTTCAATTTTCCTCTGCCTACTTATCTTGATCTCTTGAATTCTCAACAAGGCTCTATTACTCATGACAATCCTCTTTTTCCTATCTTTCCCTCAAGCAAACTTGAAACCTTTGTTTTCTCTTTCTTTCTTGTTCTTCATATATGTCACAAAGTGTAATCAGCAACAATTGTTCTTTCTTGTAATCAGCAACAAGCTACTTTGTTTCTCTTTCTTTCTTGTTCTTCATATATGTCACAAAGTCTAATCACCAATTTTTTTTTTTCTACTATACCAACTATCGTTCGTTGCAACCAAACACATCATTGGGTTACACTAAACCAATCTAAAATCCAAGACCCAAAAAATATTTAACCCCAAACCCAAGCACCTTTTGAAAAGTATATTCCCAATATTGTCAACAAAATGTCTAATTGGAGTTCTGATCAAGAAATTGATGAAATTGTGGAAAAGGAAGTTGACAGTATAGTGGAGGAGATTCAGTACCAGTACACCCATACAGAAGAGCCAACAGCTCCAGTTTTAAGAAGAAGGCACATTAATAGAGACCGGAAAGAAGGCCATATTCGGTTATGGAATGATTATTTTAGTGAAAATCCGACTTACACTCAAGGTATGTTTCGTCGTCGATTCAGAATGAACAAACCGTTATTCTTGCGTATTATTAATAGTATTGAAAATGGAATCCCGTACTTAAAAAAATACAAGATGCAACTGGAATGCTCGGTCTTTCTGCACTTCAAAAATGTACGGCAGCTATTCGTATGATGGCATACGGAAGTGTGGCAGATGCAGTGAATTAATATCTCCGACTCGCTAACACCACTGTGCAAAAATGCCTTGAAGAATTTGTTAGCGGAGTTGTAAATCTTTTTGGAGATGAGTACCTCAGAAGGCCTACAGCGGAAGACCTCCAACGATTATTGAATATTGGAGAATATCGTGGTTTTTTCGGAATGATGGGGAGCATATATTGTATGCATTGGGAGTGGAAGAATTGTCCGACAACATGGAAAGGACAGTATTCACGTGGATCTGGAAAACCGACAAATGTTCTAGAGGCTGTGGCATCGCTTTTCAGATCACAGCCTCTAGTACGACAACATGGAAAGGACAATCATACAATCATTTGGCACACTTTTATTGGACCACCAGGTACATTAAATGATATCAATGTTTTGGACCGCTCACTAGTGTTTGCTGATATACTAGAGGGTCGAGCTCTGAGAGTTAACTACGTTGTCAATGGACGGCAATACAAAATGGCATACTACCTCACTGACGGTATCAATCTCAAATGGGCAACTTTCATCCAATCAATTACACTTCCACAGGGTAAAAAAAAACAACTCTTTGCTCAATATCAAGAAGCATGCCGAAAAGATGTAGAGCGTACATTTGGAGTATTGCAGGCTCAATTTGCAATTGTCAAAAATCCCACACTTTTTTTAGATAAATGAAAAATAGGCAAGATAATGAGAGCATGTATCATATTGCATAACATGATAATGGAAGCCAAACAACATGAATACAATTTCTACGATCCATCAGAGTTTTATCAGGGAGATGGAAGCGGAACTTCTTATGTGGATTTATCATTTTCTATAGATAGGCCAACGATTCTCAATAATATGATGGCCATTTGAAATGACGTTCGGGATCCAGTAATGCATGACCGTCTTCAAAAAGACTTGATTGAGCATATATGACAAAAATTTGATGCAACCTAACAGTAGGACGGATTTCATTTATTTTTCCATACCTCGTTTCTTCTATTACAATTTATATTTGTGTATTTTTCCTAATTTTATAAAATATGTTTAATATTCCCGAATTCTGTAAAATAGGTTTGTTTTCCTTTTAAATTTAATATTAGTAATTAATATAACTTATTTCTCATTTTAAATTTATTTAAATTTATAAATTAATAAACAATAGTTAAAAAAATATTTTAATAATTGAGAAATGTATAAAAATTACTTTAATGGAATGATGAATTTTAATAAATATTTAGTAAATTATTTTTATTAGATTAATAATAATTACATGATTAATTTATTTGGGAACAATTTATTTAAATTATTCTATTGCCCATGGTATGAATGAGTTACGTTATAAAACTAAAATAATAAAAAGCTGACCTGTCTTGTCTGTGTAACTGCTGAAAGTCTTGAAGAGACTGCAGGCAGAAGAAGTAATGATGGCAATATCAATATATTGTAAGAGAGTCATTAATTGAATGATTTTAATATATCTAGCCATAAAAATCTACCAACAACAACAGTTGTCGTGCGTTTTTATTTATTAATGTTTGACCGACAGATAAAATTAATTATACTCGGTCTGTTTTACAAATATGGATATTTTGTAAATTTCAAAAAGTAATTATTTGTAAACTTCAAAAAGTAATCATTGAAATTATTTAAAATTTTGAATTGTTATTAGTTTAAAATTAAATAATATATCTTTAGTAAAAAAATATATTTAAACTCAGTAATCATTGTTTTTGTAAAATGTGTATAAACTTCAAAACATCAAATTATCTAAAACAGAATCTATGTGAGATAAAAGGAGTATTTTTTAGTAGTATTAATACTGTAATAGTAGTAACTCTTAGTATTAAAAAATTAATTAAAAACACATTGGGAAAAAGGAACAATAAACGAAGGAGGGAGGCATGAAATGGGAATGCATGTTGGATTTGCAGACAACTCAAATCCCATGCAGTGTTTAGGGCTTTTCTAGGCTCTCTGTAACCTATCTATACGACACCGTATCTCTGCGCCCCCCTCCCCTCCTCCTGATTCCATACCCATTTTGAGCCCACCGCCTTATTTCCCACCCCCACCTCACACCTCCCCATTCGCGCGTATACCTTCACGTTACCTATACTAATTTATTCAACATATTTTTTTATATAAAACCATTGTAAGAATATTACTCTAATAGGAATGTTTGTAAATATATATATTCACTACTATATCATATATAAGGTCAGCTAAAGAGAATTTTACTTACTAATAATAACATAATATATGAGTGATCGATTATTTGTGTTAAAATGGAAAGTATATAGACAATATACACTAATTCATGGTTTTGAATTTGATATACAAATTGCAAATAATGTTAAAACTAAAAAGCAAAGCTGCAACAAAAAAAGGTTATCTTTGAGATAATGAGATACGTAGGACCCCTCAATGGTCAGTGAGAGAGAATAGAGATATGATGATGATAACAATAAGGCATGATGTGATGATGATGATGATGTTCTCGTATACTATTTATTATGATGAGGATGATCATTTAATAATTAGTAGTATGATATTATTCACACTCACGAGCGCGTGGATTTTACCGTCTGGTCTGGTCGCCAGCTTTTTTAATCTTTTCTCATTTGGTCAACGGTCAACGAGCGAGAAAAGCGCTTTCGTAATGAAAGCCACACAATTACGAAACAAAAAAAAAAGCCAATTAACCTTTTCTTGTGTGTGTGGTTTTTTTTTTTTTTTTTTTTTTTTTTTT
>NC_025691.1:1879095-1901111 GCF_000633955.1 Camelina sativa
TTTTTTTTTTTTTTCAACCAAACATTAATCAAATTAAAAAATAACTCCAAGATTGGTTGCCCAAACCGGAGGAAAAGAGTTTACAAAGGAAATTTCAGAGGAAAGCAATCTTGAAGAACGGGCTAGACAATCTGCCCTTACATTGAGCTCTCTAGAGATCCTGATCAGGGAGAACGAGGAAAAGCATGGTCTGAGCACAAGAAACTCCTCTAACAGGTTCGAAAAAGATGGCCAATCGTCAGGCGTCTGCACCATCGCCACCAATTCTGCACAGTCTGTCTCAAAGCTTTGACATCCAACTCCAGCCGCCAAGAGTGACTCCATAGCCCAAATCAAGGCTTGTAGCTCTGCATGTAAGGATGTAGGACCGCATCTCTGACTCCGTGCTCCCAAAAGGAGAGTCGCATCATCATCACTACAACACCACCATCCTAGACCCTGCATAGCATCTGACCCTTTCCAAGAACCATCAATCTGACATCGAGGAAACGCTCCCCTATCCTCCACCAGAGGCGTAGTATGCAAATACCTATCCGAATAGGATTTTGCTTCTTCCCATAGTAATTTATCATTATTCGCCTGGTGTAGAATTTCCGTCGGCTCGGCCTGTAACCCCTGAAAAACTTTTTTATTCCTATCTTTCCATAATGTCCAAAGTATCCAAGGAAGACGATTAGCTACATCCGAATCCCCCGACTGAGAGGCTGCCCGCCAAAAAATAAAGTCTAAATTTGCATAAATTGAAGCAAATGGAAAGCCATCGGGGACTAACGAAACTAGGGACAACTCCCAAACATCGAGCGAGCGAGGGCACTCAAAGAGAGCATGATTGATAGTTTCTGGTGCAGCCCCACACCGTTTGCAGAGTGTATCACACCGGATACCCCTATACGCAAGTCGTTCGAGCACTGGGAGGGTGCCCGACGCAATCTGGGAGCATCGGGGTGTGTGTGGTTTTTTTATAAAAGAGCTTCTTTTATTTAGTTTTGAATCTCAGGTTAAATTAATCTCTTTATTTACTTATATTTTATACTCAAGAATTTTGGTTTATTTAAATAATTGTTGCTTCTTACTACTATCTTCTAAAGTAGAAACTCAGCTTTTCTGTTTTAGTAAAGATAAAGAAAGGTTTTCTTAAATCAATAAAAAAATTCACATGAAGGGATTTGGTAGAGTTTATTATACATGGAAGAATCTAATAATATTTGAAAAACGCTCATAGGTTCTTTTATGATTATAAGAATAGTTACAACTTACAAAATACAAAAGGGAAAATGAGATAAAAGAAAGAAGAACAAGAGAGAGACTTGGACTTTTTTTTTTGTTGTTTTGCTTTAATAATTAAATTTAACCATGGTTGAAAGGGGATGTGTGTTGAAAGAAAGTAATAACTCCCTTCCCTGGTTTTATTTTTTAACCATGGTTAAGTTTTGAATAAAGAGAGAGAAGGAAGCAGGTTTTTTCTATGCAGTATATATCATCATTGAGGTAACAGAGGTCTCTCTGACACAGGTCATCATTGAAACGCTAAGCCTCCCCACAACCCCATATCTATTTGTCTGGAAAAACTCTTTTGCATATAACTTATGACTTTGAATAGAAGAACAGAAAAATAGCAGTTCACGTTTTCATATAGTTCTCTTATCACTAAGTTACCATTCAAGATTTTTTTTTATTTTTAAAAATTATTGCAGTTCAATTGTGTGCAGTTCAATTTTTTTTGTTTTTTTTGTGGTAAATGCAAGATAAATACATGTAGATCTGATCTACAACTTTTTTATACTGTTCACTTTTGATCTGCACTTAAACAATCAAATATTTGATCTACTTTTATTCTGCTTGATCTGCTTGAATTATCTGATCTGCTCATATGTCTTCTCCATTCAAAGCCTATATATAAGTAACATATTAGCCAGATCTTTGAAACTGTACTGCTGCACAAGTGTAGAGGCAGTGACACAACATATTTAAAAAGAGAGAGAGAGACAGAACAAAAGAAAGAAGCCATTTATTCATTTTCTCGCTACAAATTCTTGAGAACCCAGGCAACTTTTTCTTTCTTCTTTCTGTTTTTGGGTTAGGGAAAAAAAATGGGTGAGAGAGATGATGGATTGGGGCTAAGTTTGAGCTTGAGTTTAGGTTATAATCAAAAGGAGCCGTCTTCGAGGTCAAATCCAATGCCTTTGGCATCTTCTTATTCATCTTCACCACACATGCATATGCATATGCAGCAGCAGCAGAGCAATAATTATAGCCATCCCCAAAAGATTCAGAACAGTTGGATTAACATGTTTCAATCTTCAGGTACCTCCACTCCTCTCAAATCAATCCATATTTCCCCTGATTTAGCAATAAATATTTTTTTCAACCTTTTTTAAAATGATTTCTTACTATTCATATGAATCATATCCTGTTACTTTCTAATTAGTCAATATATATTCATGTATAAGATGATATGTTTTAGATCCGATCTTATTCTTCTCAATATATATAATTTGGTTGATATGTATGTGATTTTTTATCCTTTTCGCGTGGTTATGCAATAATTTTGATTCTGTTAACGTGTAACGTGTGCAGAGAGAAACTCCGACATGAGATCGTTTCTCAGGGGAATCGACGTGAACAGAGCTCCATCGACTGTGGTGGTTGACGTGGAGGATGACGCCGCCGGAGTATCGTCTCCGAACAGCGCCGTCTCAAGCGTGATGAGCGGGAAGAGGAGCGAGCGGGAGCTAATAGCTGCTGCAGCTGCAGCTGGAGGAGGTAGTAGAGTAGATGACAACGAGATGGAGAGAGCTTCTTGCTCGCTCGGAGGTGGAAGCGACGATGAAGACGGTAGTGGGAACGGAGACGACGGTTCCAGGAAGAAACTCCGTTTGTCTAAAGAACAAGCTTTGGTTCTTGAAGAGACTTTTAAAGAACATAGCACACTCAATCCGGTCAGTGGCATTTCCGTAATTTGTTTCAAACAGTTGACTTTCAAATTTTGTTGTCCATTGACTTTTTCTTTCTTTCTTTCTGGGGCGTCGAATGCAGAAGCAAAAGATGGCATTGGCTAAGCAGTTGAATCTAAGGACGAGGCAAGTGGAAGTGTGGTTCCAAAACCGAAGGGCAAGGTAGAAATTTTTTATCTTATTGTTGAAGGTTACCATCGTAAATTCATATAGTCTACAAAACAAAAACATTAGTTATTGCTATGATGGTGATATGTGTTAGGGTCCATTTTCTGACCCGTAAAGATTATCCTGAAGGATCTTAATGGGTCTCTTGTCTTAATTAGGAGGTTTATTTCGAGATCTTTTTTTTTTTTTCCGGTAAGTAAGAATGAAAAACAAGTAGTGTAAATCCGGTTTGGGGAGAATTGTAATTCAGGTTTAAAGCATTGGGTAATTAATTAAGGTGTTTGGACTGATGTGTATGTAGGACGAAGCTGAAGCAAACGGAAGTAGACTGTGAATATCTGAAGAGATGTTGCGAGAATCTAACGGAGGAGAATCGAAGATTGCAAAAGGAAGTAAGTGAGCTAAGGGCTTTAAAGCTTTCGCCACATTTGTACATGCACATGAAACCTCCCACTACGCTAACAATGTGCCCTTCTTGCGAACGAGTCGCTGTTACGTCATCACCCTCATCGGTGGCTCCTCCTGTGATGACGTCTTCGTCTCCGATGGGGCCAATGAGTCCGTGGGCTGCTATTCCTCACCGACAAAGACCTGCTGCTGGTTCTCATTAGAGAATTTGTCTCTTTATTTTTTAATAGTAGTAGAATTTAATTAGTCTAAAGATAATATAGGTTTTGGTGATTTGTTTTTCTATTATAAAGTCAAACGATCTTTGGAAGTTTTTTTTCAAGAGTTGTTGGTCCATGCTTTTTCTTTCCTTGGTTTTATTCAGTTTGGTTTTTGAAGCTGAATTACGGTATTATTGTCTAATGATTAACAACAGACTTATATAGTTTGGAGAAAGGCTTATGTTTGTCTTAATATAGTTGTAATTGTTTAATTGGGTTTGTTCCTTGGTACTTACTTAAGAAAGGGAATTTTGTAAAGATGATTTGGTTAGTTAGACTTAGAAGTATATAAAGTAAAAGAAACAATGAGGGGGTTGTGATTGATGGGGCAAGCGTGTGTTGTTTGCATATGTAAGTAAATGTTTTAGCCAATACGAATATCGAGACATGTACGTGACATAACATAGCATTTGGTCTGTATTCGGAGATTTTTGGGTCCACATAGACGAAGTCAGACCCATTAGAATCTCTTGCAGAGGACTGAAGATGCGAAATATGTATATATTTTTATCTCCCTTATGTCAAAAGATCTCAACCGACAGAGAAATAGAAAATGAGAGGTACGACGAAGATATCTCAATACTTAAATTATTGGCAGACGCTAGCTAAAGGAAAAAAAAATATACTACAGAAAATAGTAAATGGGCCTCACTTTCCACAAGTAGAGTATAGGCTTTAGGGGGACGGTTAAACCAAAATGAGTGAAGCCCTGATTGGTTCTACACACATCATACATGTAAATCTCATAATCTCATAATCTCATATTCGAGTATCATCAGTTCGCTGTAAATTAAACTGTCGAGCTCTTTACCGAACATTCTCCTACGAGGATCCATGACATAATACATTGATATGAGTAAAAGAAATAATGAAAAGACAGCAAGAAGAAAGGGAAGTGTTAGTGCATTACTCATTCAAAAGCTGGACTCTCTCGATTTTGTTCCTCAAATGCTCAATGTGTAGCAGCAACTCCAAGAACATAAGCACTGTAAAAACGAAAAAAAGAAAGAAAGAACATGACAGGAAGTGAGTTATATAGATGCACTAACCAGAACTTCACCATCATGCTCTTCTAGTCTTTCTCCATAGCTAAAGCTGTGTGGTCAAGACAAATTAAAAAAAAAAATTAGAACCTAGATTGGATGCATCATAGATCGGTAACTAATTAACCAACAAAATCGAGAGAGTTCGACTTTTGAATAAGTAAATGCATTAACACTTACATTGTCGAGCTCTTTACCAAATATTCTCCTACGAGCATCCATGAAAGAAAACAACGATATGAGTCAAAGAAATAATGAAAAGACAGCAAGAAAAAAGGGAAGTGTTAATGCATTACTTATTCAAAAGTCGGACTCTCTCGATTTTGCTCCTCAAATGCTCAATGTATAGCAGCAGCTGCAAGAACATAAACCAATATCTTGCATTTTTCATAAATTTTAAATTGTGAATAAATATATATTTGATAATTATTTTTAAACAAATTGGTTAGTATATTATAAAGTGTTAAAATAAATATATATTTGATAAGATTAATATCTTGCATTTTTCATAAATTTTAAATTGTGAATTAGAAAATGAGCCAAATTTTTTGAAGTGTTGCTTATATTGGTTTATAATTATACTTAATTACTTATATTAGATATATTTTTTTAATAATTAAAAAATACACGTTTACAAACTTAAAATTCACAATAACCTATAAATACATATATTATATTTAAATTTACCTATCTAACCTTATCAGACAAATTTAAACTCTAAATATAATAAATGAACTACAAAAGAACAGAAAAATGTTAGTAAAGCTAGTATATTAGTAACATTAAACAATATTAAGTTATATGTATACTATACAATACAAATATGATTCATCCAGTAATATATATATAAAAGGAATAAAAAGCAAAATAACAGTACAATCACAGACGCGAACTTGTGACGTGTAACCTCAAATCAGATATTCCATTGCCAACTGAACTAAAGAAACAACTACTGAACAAATACTGGGTAAACTTTAAAAAGGGTATGGGGCACGTGTAAGATACCTGAATTCTTTTTTGGTTTTTTCTTTTTTTAGGAGCATTATCAATTCTAATGTAAATTCTGGTTAGTGTAGAAAATGTTTTGCAGAGATTAGATGCTCTTGAGGCTAATCCTCCAGATCTTGCAATAAAAAACAACGCAAATGATTGCAATCAAAAAAGCAATGCAAATGTTCTGTCCTTGCACTCAGGCAGCATATGCAGGTTTGATATTTTCTTATAGGGCAACTTATGTAATGGGATTTGATTTGATTTAAAGTTTAATTTATGTAATAGAATTTTGATATGATTTAAAGTTTAATTTATGTAATAGTATTTTGATCTGATTTAAAGTTTATTTTATGTAATGGGATTTGATCTGATTTAAGGTTTATGTAAGTAATTATCTATAGATTATGGATTGAGTAATCTTTATTTATCTCCAAAAAGTAAATAATTATTATATAGTAAATAATTTATATCTGAAAGTAGGATCAATCCTCACAAGTAGGTATATGTTTGGTTAGTTACGAAATTTTAAAATGTGGCAGTTCAAAAAATAATTTGAACATCACAAGATTGGTTTTTGTTTAATATTCTTGATATATTGGAATATTTTTTTACAGTATTAACAATTATATTTTAAAGAGTTAACATTTTTGGAAAACATTTGACTTCAGAACTTAAAAGAGCTAAAATTAAGAAGGATAAACTGAGATAAAAAGTATATCATAACTGGAAAATCCTATCATTGATCCAAAATCAGCATGTTTTGATTTGGATATTATTATTTGGGTGAAATATTTCAGATCATTAGACCGAAGAAGAAATCGGTTTCATCAAACATTAAACAACAAAATTAAATCCTAACCATTTTATTACATAAACCTTAATTTTCAAAGTCGGTAATTCATATAATCACGACATGTGTCAAGTATATCGATAATATTTTGATATGTGTGAGAAGAAAATTTATTTAATAATTATAAGAAAATTAAAAAAATCCTAAGAATAGTGATTAAAGTATGAAAAGGTTCAATGTGTTAAAATTAGTGATTAACATAATGTAAGAAAAATAAGATAATCAAAATAAGAAATTAATGTAATTCTTTTAAGTTTTTCAATCGGTGAATGATAGCGTATTCAATATAATGTTATTATATAAATCTTGGTTTTCAAAGTTAGTAACTCATGTGATCGCGACACATATCAATTTAACAATTAAAGATTTTGTCATGTGTTATACAAAAACTTTGTTTTAACTTATTTGTAAATTATAAGAGATTAAAAATTTAAACAATTTTATAAATATAAAAAAATAGTTCATATATGTATATAAAAAATAATACTAATTCTAATTTTAAATTACTATTATAAAAAATAATTAAGAAAATTATACAATTAATTACTATACTATCATAATTAAATAAACTATACTGTCAATTATTAATCTTAAATGAAAAGGATTATAGATACTCACCTTTACATTTTTTTTTTGGACAAAGAGATACTCACCTTTACATAAATAAATAATTTTCTCATAAGAACGTCTTTGAATTTTTGATTAATTTATGATAATGTTGGACAAGTAGTAAAACTATTACTTATGAGATTACAAAATATGAAACAAATATATTAAAGATATTTTTACTTTTTCAAATATGAAATAAAATTAGTTTTCAGTTTTTTTGTTGAGAAGGATGTTTTATTAATTTTTATTTTTTATTAAATTTTAAGTAAGGTATAAATTTGATACAATTCACATTTTTTTATATGAAAATTATAAATGATACTCATTGAGATTCATTGCATAGAATTAAAATCTAATTTTATTATCATGTAATAATATACCAAGAAATTGTATTGCAAGATGGAGTGAGTAAACTCTAAATCCGGTTTTTTTAAAAAAATTCAAATAAAATAAAATTAATATTTTGAATACAACTTAAAATTTTACATCTTTTTCTTATATCCAGATTAATATGCGGGCGTAATCTAGTAAATTATATTACTTGGGGTCTAAATTCATGGAAACACCGGGTACAAATCTTAATAAATTAAAGATATAGGGGGCAAAAGATAATATTATCCATGAAATTAAAACGCAGAAGAAGAACTTAGGATAAAAGTGGATTCTGCAGGAATCACCGGAGGGAGGAAAGCTATGGTGATGATTTTATCAACTCCTCTCTATCCATGTCTTACACTTCTTCGTGAGTTCTTCTCTCTCTCAGTATTTCAATTGATCTCCCGATTTAGTAAGCTGGGCTTCTTGGGCAAAACAGGATTAAAGCATGTAAAATCTTGTAGGTGAAACAAAAGTATCGTTATCTCGTAGCAAACGCTCGTTATGTTGTTGTTCACTGAGAGAAGAACCAAAAGACCAAAGGTAATTTTTGCAACTTTGAGAGATTCTGGTTTGTTCTGGAGATAAATAAAGCCAGGTCTTTTTTTTTTTTTTTTTAATATAAAATAAAAATTGCAGCTTGAGTAGGAGAAGTGTTGTTTATGTATTGGCTACTACGCCGTGTTTGTTGTTTCCGGCGTTGTTTTCATCTGCGAAGACTAAATCTAAGAGCCCTTATGATGAGAGACGGTTACTAGAGCAGAACAAGAGGATACAGAGAGAGAACAATGCTCCTGACGAGTTTCCTAACTTTGTTAGAGAAGGTTTAAGCTTTTTTTACTACTCTGTTTTCTTGTTTTTATTGGAGAGTATTGGTTCTTATTGAATGAACTTGGGAGCTTATTGGTCTTTTTGTTTGTGTTTATGTTTTTGTTGATATAGTGCAGGTTTTGAGGTTAAGGTTGTAGCTTCAGATAATTACGTGAAGGCTGATTCTGGCCTCATATACCGGGATTTCAATCTTGGTCAAGGTGATTGCCCTAAAGATGGTCAGCAGGTACTAACTTTTCTCTATGGTCCATTGAACAAACAACTTATTCTGGAGTTAGATTGTTTATGGAATTGGTTATACAACTTTGATGGTATTTGGATAGGTGATTTTTCACTATATTGGCTATAATGAGTCCGGAAGGCGAATAGACAGTACTTATATACAGGGCTCTCCTGCTAGAATTCGCATGGGAACCAATGCACTTGTTCCAGGCAAGTTATAAAGACATTAACCTTCCCTTTTAATAATATGATGTTAGTGTTAATGATGAATCTTCTCTGAAAGGAAACAGATTGAAGATTGTTTTGTGCGTATGCAGGATTTGAAATGGGAATTCATGACATGAAGCCTGGTGGGCGAAGAAGGATTATCATCCCTCCAGAATTGGGACCTCCGGTTAGTTTCTACTTTCTACTCTATCCTTTACACTCACTTCCTAAGTGTAAATGTGTTTAAACTTTAAACTTGATTAGTACTTCATAGTTAGGTTTAGACATCAGGATCATCCTCTACCAACAATGTTTTTAAATGGAATTACTACCTTGAGGCTGCTCGTTAGGACAACCGAAGCTCGTTTAAGACATATGTAAATAGTTGTACGTTAGTCTTTACAGTGTAAAAACTGTCTTCACCTTGGTTGATCATCTTTTTGACAAAACAATGTTCATTGGGCTCTAACCAGGTGGGGCCTTCGACCTTCTTCAGCTCGAAGCAATTTGAAGTTTTCGACGTGGAGTTGCTCAGCATCCAGAATTGTGAGAGGAGGACAATAATAGGGTTCTACTCAGATGTCACATGCACTTAACTTGCAAGTGATCTACATCACTAAGCTTTTTCATTGGATCTGCAAAGAAACAAGAAAAAACCAAAATATTCTTTGCTTAGGCATCATTATTATCGTATGGGAGGGTTTCTTGGAGAGATGGAAATTACATTACATAGAGAGGTAAAGAACATGTATTGTAAAGTTTCGACCTTTTGTCATAATCATAGTTTACTTTTGATACTTTGGTTGATCACGTTCTAAGCGTTTGAAGCATTTTTCTCATATTCCGTATCTCTCTCTGTTTCGTTTCCAAATCTGTGCGTTCGTCAAGATTGAAGGCTTGAAGCAATGGCATCTCAAACTTTTTCTCTCCTTCCTTCTTGATTTCGTAATTTTATATTTTCTACCCCAAACAATTCAATAGATTGTCTAAAGATACATTGAAATTGGGAACGGTAGTTGCTCAATGCTCCTCACATTTGGGAAAGTTAATTACAGAAATTTCTATGATTATCTAACGTTTGTAATATAACTCTTCAATATATATTTTTTTTTCAGACGAACAACAAGATTTTTATTAAATTACCAAAACACCAAACTTGATGAAGTATTTGGAATAGGTAAACATAGTTTCACCACATAGCTCCTTCAACTCAAGACACTTAGAAGTTACATATCATCACCACATAATCTCCTTAGAACAACACACACACTAAGTAGTTTACAAACGAAAGACACAAAGGTAACTCATTAATTGACATTAAGATGAGAGAAACCCCAAAACACCAAATCATCAAGCCGCTCATTGGTCGGACAATTCCCACCATGAACCAATAGACCTTCCTCACCATCCTTAACCGCTGCAGTAAACGCACACCACCCGCGTTGGCTAGGCTTCTCCTCCTGTTTCCCACACACAATCCTCTCCCACACTAACGTCTCTGTATCAAGCTTGTAAACCTCTGCACACATCTTCCCAGCTCCCATATGCATAAGCTCATGCGGCTCTTCCTCCCCAATTCATTACCATCATGAGGTCTCTTGTGAATGTCACCCAATGAATGTCAAGAAAACCTTATTTCGAAAAAACTAGCTACAGTATTAATTAAAAGAAAAAACTTATGCCCAAATATGAAGTGTGCCACCCAAACCAGCTTTTGATTTTTATTTTTGTCATTAACCATTGGCCAATGGAATAAGACTAGATATTTAACATTCATACAAAAAATAAAAATAAATAAATAATACTAGATACCCACATGAGAAGAAGAAGGGGTAGCATGGTCATTTGCTTTATCATGAATTATGATGCCCTGATTTAGTTGTATCCGATTGGGGCATAAATCTTTTTTTTGGTCAAGAATCCGGCTCATTTTCTCAGCGAGATGGCTTCTCCGTTTAATACGTCGGATAAAATAGTAGGGCTATTATTTTGGGGTTCAGTTTTATCCAAACCATCAGAAAGAACAAAGGCACTCAAAGAGGTTAACGATCCAGACATGGTCGACGAGATTATTGCGTTGAGCAAACTGATTTATCCGTATTCTAATTATACTTTGTCTATGCCGGAAAAGATAGAGAAATCGGAGAAATGTTACTTACACACCAAGAAGTACTTGGAAGAGTCCGATGATCCAATCCCCAACCTGGAGCAACTAAGATCAGTTTCATTTATCATTGTTGTTTTAATAAATTATACATCAGTCTCTATATTTTTTGTAGTCATTGTGATTTATTTGATTTTATTTTTTGAATTTTAGATGCTCAAGTGAACGCTTACCTTTCTTTGTTGATGGCCTTGCCTTACCCTCAACTTCCGGTATAATATTCATTCTAACAATCACCATAAACTCCTTTTCTAATCTTTTTATTCTCTAATTCTAATATTTTTATATTTCCAAGTCCAAGAAGTTAATTACGATAACTCTCTAATCCAAGTTATCATTCGACTTCGACACTTTCAATGGTTTTAGGGAGATTCAAAAAAACTTGCAAGAGAATCTCAAAGCCAACAATTTGGTCAGTGAGTACATTACATATTATGTTTTTGGTAATATTGACGACTATGCCGGTATAGACTTTGAAAGGTTGGGAACAAAATTTTACTCACTTGCCGCAAGGTATCCATTCTCAATTTTAATTGTCTAGTTCCCTATTCTAGTCTACACTCTTTATCATTACTAGATGTATATCCGCACTACGTGCGGGTTTATTTATATCTATATATATATATATGTTTATTGCAATACTTTCTTTGCTTTTTATATTTTCATATTTGAAAGATTAAAAATTATATATTAACAAACAAAACTAAGATTTTTTTTTGTGAGGAAACAAAGAATACTAAATTTTCTTTAAAGCTAAATCTTATTGTAAAGTGATTTTTATAGACGAAAACTATTAGCATATTTTTTTAGGAAGTAAAATAATTATATCATTTGCACATTTGATTGGTAGATAAAAACATTTAAACATCTTACAATTCTTGTCTAAAACTTAGGTATTTAGATATATTTATCTTTAAGCTTCTCAACTAAATACCATGGGACTCTCAAATTCTCTTTTATCAAAAAGATTTTTATGCAGCTTGATTAACTCTTTAATGGTTATAATTAATGTAGACAGCTTCTCTTCCTGCTAGCTATTCAGTTTCTTGAATATAACTCTAGAATTTAATTTAATATCATTTTTCCTTTCTCTCTTTATTTTACTAAACCAACATTATATCATTGATTTAACTATCTTTCATTTGATAGTGAACAAAATTTTATTTCTCTAAGGTCTCACTTTCATGAATTTCTCTACAATGTTAACCAAATTCCCAGTCACTGCTACAACCCTTCAAATTGTTGAGAAAATTCTAGCGCATAAACCATATGTTCATATCTTCATGGTTTATCATAAGAGGATGAAACAAATCTTTGGTTTTACTGTCGATACATTTTTATTTTTTGGTGATGCATCTACTTACTTAAAGAATACATCAACATGTTCTAACTTCTAAGCCTCTCTAGATTTCTTATATAAATATTAAAATTGTTTGTGATATAAAAAATAATAAAATACATGGAAGATGTTTCAAATTTCTCTTTAATTTTAAATATGTTTGCTTTTAATTTAGGTGATTTTAATTTAGTTGACATGTGGCACTCTCTCCACTGCTGATGTGTCATTCATATGGAGAGAGTTGAGCAACTTTCATAATATAGATTAGTTACAAACTTACAATTTTACTAGGATATAACCGGCAATACACCGCGGGACTATATTTTTTAAATTTTAAAAATTTAAAATACATATATTATATTTGTTTGTTATTTTACTCTTGTTTTATTAATTTTTAAATTATATACCTATAACTATTTATTGTATTTACGGGACGATTTTAATGTTCATATATGATTTTAAATAAAATAGTTAAGTTTTTTTTTGTTTTTTAACATAGATGTTACTATGTTATCTAAGTTTTGACCCGTGGTACACCGCTTGATTATGTTTTTTTATGTAGAATAATATAGAGATATATGAGAAGTAATAGTTATTTTATGTGTTTAATATATATAAAACTTAATTGTTTTCATTTTTAATTTATCAATTAAAATTCATTGTTATAAAAGTAAACAGATCATGTTACTATGCAGTGCATCTACATATATATATATATATGTTTGTGTGTGGGTAGAATATGCAAGTTAATAAATTCCAAACACATATGACAATTTTATAATTTATGAAATTAGTTAATAATTAATTTAATCAATTATTTTCTAAGGTTTTAATTTAGAATTTAATCCACAGGATATTTTAATTATTATATTAAATTATAAGATTTTACAGGTTTTTAATTATAGTATTGAAATTATAGGATTTTTTTGAAGTGATATAACCCGTTGTATATATATACTCTAGTAATATATTTGCTATGTGGTACACATTTAAAGGTGTTTAAAAGAGAATAACGATTCCACTTAACTCATCCTATATTGGACTAATGCCAAAATCAAGATAGGTTTTTTGTTAAGTTTAATTATGGTAATTGTTTCATCAAATTAGCATTTTTTATTGTTATAATTTTGTCATGGTAATATATATGTGAATTAATGAGAATTGTTATTTTTTTGGTAATTCCTTCAAAAAAATAAAAATAAAACATGACCATAACTTTTGTCCAACTAAAATATAACATAGAAGCATCAACCTAATAAAATTTGACCATGTTTTAATACAAAGTTTTTTAGCGCAACAATAAAAATTTATACACTTTATTATTCCTCTATTGTTCCTCCATCGTTCCTTATTGACTTTGTACTATTGTTGCAGTTAGCGACACCTACATTCCGAACACCCTGATTCAATAAAAAAATGATATAAGAATAAAAACTAACCAAGACTGGTTTTGGGTGACACTTATAACAGAGATCTGTCAAAAAAAAAAGGATGACATTAGCAAATTTATAATTTTGTATTTGTAAAAGAACCAGTTTATGTATAATATTACTGTATTATTGCTCAATCCCATACTTTTTCAACTACATAAAGAGTGAAATTGTATATAATTGATTTTCAAAGAATTTTCAAAAGCAACATTACACATTTCCTTCATAATCAAACGATCTCCTAAACATGATTGAGATCCAAATTAAATTTTTCACGTTAACAATATCAAATTAACCCACAAAAATGTTGTTGACTTTCTTGAAAGGATCCTTGGCATAAGGTTGTTTTTTTTTTTTGGGGTGTAGAAAGAAAAAACGCTATATTGATAGAACATTGATATGCTAATTTGTTTTGTCTCTGGTGAAAGATTATTTATAGAGGTCATAATAGTTAGGTTTATGTTTAAAAGAAAATCTAGATATTTGTGGTGATCAAATATTTTTGCAATCTAAAATGAATGCTAAATATATCTATATATACATTTTTGAAGTACATTTTGGTTTTTACCCTTTTATTTGTACTTATTTAAAAACTTATTTTCAAAGTTAATCCCTAAAAAAATCCCAAAAATAGAATTACTTCAGATTTTGTTTCCTAAATATTTTATATTTCATTCCAACTAAAAAAATTACATCAATTAATATGGAAATAAAAACTATGATATATTTAACCACACCTTCTATTGTGTTTTGAAGATATTATATATCTGAATCCTTTGCAAACACAGAAAACAACAATTTGATTTCTATTTTGTTTTCCAAAACCTGTGAGTTTTGATTTTTAACGTAAGAAGAACTTCGATTCACATTTATTTAAATCTTATAATTAATATGTATAAACTTACTAAAATTTTAAATTATTATGAATATGTAAAATTAAAAAAGTTTAAAATACTATATAATGTGGTCATATAGTAGATGAGTTATAAAGAGAACATATTCTATTGTGTTTTGAAGATATTATATATCTGAATCCTTTGCAAACACAAAAAACAACAATTTGATTTCTATTTTACTTTCCAAAACCTGTGAGCTTTGATTTTTAACGTAAGAAGAACTTCGATTCACATTTATTTAAATCTTATAATTAATAGTATAAACTTAATAAAATTTTAAATTATTATGAATATGTAAAATTAAAAAAGTTTAAAATACTATATAATGTGGTCATATAGTAGATGGGTTATAAAGAGAACATGTTGGAACTAATAAAATATTATTGAATTTGTGCTAACATGAGTTAAATTTTCATTTTATTATTTGCACTACTAATATTAGAATATTTGACATATAAAATCAAGTAAATTCAACTAAGATTGTGTAAAATAATTGAATCATTAGGAAAAATGTGACTTAATCACAGCGTATAAATTACTTAATATGTATTTAGATACCTTATTTTTTTGTTATAATAATTACAAATCAAAATAGAATCTCAAATATTAAACAAAAAAAAAACTAAAATATAATAAACAAATGGTCATGAAGTGTATTACGAGTTAAAAAATTAATATAAATATTTAGCCGCACAAACGGTCGGAAAATTTAGTTATTCCTCTATTTACAAAACATCCAATATTTAACAAACAAATACAACATAAAATATAAATAATAATAAAAATTATATGCACACGGTATACCGCAGATTAAAATCTAGTATATTTTAAATATGATTGTCATATTTGTAGTTACATTTGTGGAACAATTTTTTTTTATATAACTATTTAAGTTTTTAACACAAAGATTTGATTTTGATTGCACGCTTTATTGTTAGCATTTACTCGTTCTCTTTGTTATCCTTGTTTAGGAAATTAGAGATATTGTTTGTTTATATTCTCGATTTTAAGTTAATATTATGTATATTTCTTCAATAAATGTATAAAATATTTTTTTTAATTTTAAATGGAAACTATTAATTAAGCCGAGATAATTAGGGATACTAACAGATTTTTTATTTTATTGAAATTAACCTTGATTTCGATAGGATTTTATTACACAGTTTATCTTTAAGTTTAAATAATTATACAAATGGCAATGGATCAATTATGCAAATCTTATAAATAAAAGGGTAGAATCCAAAATATACTTCAAAAATGTATATATAGATTCTGTATTTGTAATTCATATTCGCTATGGTACGAAAAAAACCGGTGACAAAAAAATAATAGAAGCAGCGGTTAGCTGGACTTACGAGTACCTGGCCAAAAACAATCAACCTGGTTACCTTCTGTTAATCACTGAGGATACTGATCTACGCTGTGCACAAGGCTATTAATAGTCATTTTCGTGTCCTTCTTGCTCATGGTAGTGGAACTATAACTCCTGAGCTAAGTTCTCTCAAAAGGTTCACATACTTTAGTGGTGAATGGGAGACACTTGCTTCACGTGCTTCAGCCTAAGTATCAGATATAGTTTTATTTGGTTAGAAATCTATGTGCCTTTGTTAGCTCTCATTAACTCCTTTAGATCTTATTGCATTAAATAATGTTGAAATGTATTGAAAATTCCGAGATTTTTGCTTCCTTTTCACTGCTGTCTCAAAACATGAATATTGATTTTGCCATTTTCACTCATTTGCAAAACTTAGCGGAAGGCCGGATTATAAAAATGTGTTCCTTTTTCATTTTGCACTTGTGGAATATTCTGTACTGAATAAAAATGTATTGACTTTGTACTTGTGAAAAAGAATATTCTGTCATAAATTCTTACGTTTGTGTGCGCACATATATGGAAAAAGAATATGTGGTTGTAATGCTCTCGATCAAAGTAACAAGACTTTGCTGGTGTGCTCAGGTAGAAACATTTATCTGAAAGATCCAATCTAGTCATTAGGCCTCAGGAATTTGTGTAAACCGGATGGATTCTCCGGATTTAACAAGCAGGCTATGCTTTCCCACCTGTACTTAAAATATGTGAATTAAGTAATGTATATTGTATTTATATGGGTGTGTTGCATGCAACAAGATTTCTATATAAATCATACCAAGAGATATAAATATAATTTCTCAGATATTTTCCGATATTTAATCCCCTATAAAATAAAACGGAAGTACACAACATTGTTTTGTACACTATATAATTTTAATAAGTCGGTTACAAATAAGTTATAGATTAAGTTTTATATTATTTGTATAGTTTGGAATTATTGTTTCCAAAAATCTTAAAGAGAATATTTTAAAGAATCATTTGATATCATCTAACTTACCATATTAATTTCTTTTATTAAATTATTCATCAAATAAAATCTTTTGATATCTAACTTAACATATTAATTTGTTAATTATTATTATACTTCACTTCTCATTTTTATATATGAGTCTATTTTATGAAACAAATAAATTATCATATTATTTATTATAATTAAAAAATAGTTTTATTTTCGGATATACCATAAGTTGAATTTATAAAAACAAATATAAATGATTCAATCTATAAAATATTCAATTTTTATTAATATTATTCTTTAAAAATAATATCTATTGAATTGATTTTTTTACTGAGTAACATGTCAAAATTTGAATATTTAAATTCAATTTCATACTTTTTTGTTGAATTTTATAATTTTATATAATATTATAAACTTTAAATAATTTATTTTGAAATATTTTTAAAATATTGAAACTCGATATTAAAGTTAGAAACTATAAACACTCTAAATTGGTTTGTTATAGCAATGTCAATAATATGTCACTATAATATGAAAGAATTTCAAAAAACCAAGTATATTAAAACAAAAATATAACAAATATTAAATTACTCATAAAATATAATAACTCGTTTTTTAAAAACCAAATTCACAAAATTATGTCTTATAATGACATTCAAGTCATGAGATAGAATATATATTGTTGAAATAACTTCACGTACATAAACTAATACAATATATTAAAATTTTATTTTAAAATAGAAAATATACAAAATTTTGTATAAAATAAAATTTAACCAGTGTTATAGCACGAATACTTATCTAGAATCATTAACAATATAAAACTTACAAAATAAGTGTCTTTTTCAAGTCATCATATTTAGCATATGATTTTATAGCATAATATTTTATCCAAAAAAACTTTTAAAAACAATCACATAAATTATATTTTATAAAAAAATTACAATGTAAATAAAATGAATTTCAATCCGTGCTCTAGTACGGGTTTTAATCTAGTGTTCAATATTATTAATGTAACAAATTTTATCATTATGTGTGGGAAACTAAGGGGGATGTATTGAAACAATTATTTTGGAGGATTTGATGGGATTTATTAAAACAATGAAATTTGGATTTCTGTATTTTTAACTAAACAAATCCTCTCAAATCCTCGAGAATCCCTAAAACTTATTAAAATCGAAATCCACAAATTGTTTTGAATAACGGTGGATTTTAAAGTAGATTTTTAAATTATCAATTCAATAACAGTGGATTTCAGAAGACTTTTTAAAATCTATAATTGAATAATATAAGATTTGTAACTTTTACACAAATCACTTAAAATGTCAAGTTGAATACATCCTTAGATAATATGCAAGTAGAGAGATGATCACTCAAATTTCGATTAAAAGGGTAAATAAGTAATTGTAATTCGCCTCCATTAAATCTAAACCTTTAGACTCAGGCAGAAGGTTTCGGTTTCAATTTTCTTTATCCCTCAAAAACCCTAAACTCTTGGTCTGTCTCGCCGACTTCTCTACTCCTCTCCAGAAATCGAGTTTCAAGGTCACCGGTGAAATTGTTGTAATCCCGGCGGTTGCTTCTTCTACTTTCATCTTTATCCTCGAAGTCATCTAATTTCTAGGGTTCCCCTGTATTCAAGTGAGAGACTTTGGCTTTTTCCCCTTTTCCTTTTTTTTCTCAATTCAGCTTCAGTTCATAGTTTGGTTTAGACTTCAGGATGTTCAGACTTGTGATTAGGTTTTAGTTTCAATTTCATGAAGCTCATGAACTGGAGTAGGTTTGATGTTTAAGCTCTCTTAATAATCCTAGAGTTTTCGTGACTGTATTTGCAGAGTTAAGAGCCATCAAACATGTCGTCTCTGCGTAATTGTGTTCCAAGGCCTGCTCATAAGGAGCGATCTCAACCGTAAGTTTGGATTTGCTCTTCTTCTTTCTTCGTTTTTTGTTTTGCCAAATTTCTCTTTTTTTTTCTTAAAAGTTTGGATTTTTAAACGTATCAGGCAAGCGAGGAAGAAGTTTGGTCTCCTCGAGAAGCATAAGGATTATGTTGTCCGAGCTAAAGCTTATCACAAAAAGCAGGATACTTTAAAGGTACCACTTACACACACTCTCTGTTTGCAATTGTATCTCTGTTATGATTCTGCTGTTGAGAGATCCCAGGGTTATAGCAGAATATGTTTATGTAGTCTTTCAAGTATAGACATTTGTTGGTTTAAGGGATTGATTGACTGGTTTATATCTGTGAGATAGCTAAAGAAACTCAAAACCATTCAAGGCATTATTCTTAGCTAGCTTGTGTTGTAGAGTTCAGCTTCTCTAACGCCGTTTTTATTCTTAATTTTACTGTAGGTACTTAGGCAGAAGGCGGCATTCAAGAATCCAGATGAATTCAACTTTAAGATGATCAATAGTGGAACACCTGGTGGATATCATAGACCAAAGTAAGCATATCTAATTTTGTCGTTTTTACCATTTCTTTTGTTACTCTCATGGTTTCTCCTTGGTCTGTAAATTTTGACAAAGATATTGTTTTCAGGGATGAGGTAAATAAATACTCTGCGGAAGAGCTCATGATAATGAAGACCCAAGATATAGGATATGTGTTCCAAAAATGGCAGAGTGAGAAAAACGTAAGTAGTCTTTCCTCATTCACTGCCCGAGAGCTTTCTGGTTGCAATCATATTCATCCATTTTTCTCTTTCTTCCTTCTCTATCTTTTGTAGAAAATTGACAAGCTTACTTCATCACTGCAATGTACTGAGGGTCAGTCAAGCCGTAGACATGTTTACTATGCAGAAGACAGGTTAATCCCAACGTTTTAGTCCTTTCTTACTTGGTGCAGCTTTTTCATACTTTTCTCTTTCAATGTGATTGTTCATATTCAACACTGGGAAACCTCGTTTCCTCAAGATTCAAAAGACATTAATGGTACCACGTTAATTACGTTGTCTTATGATCTGTAACGCTGGTGCTTCTTTATCAGAGAGGAGGCTAGAGAACTGGAGTCAGAAAGTAGAAGCAGAAGTGATATCTCTGCGAGAGGGACCCCGAAAGATATTCAAAAGTATGTCTCTGAAATGCATTAGATGTTTCCAAGGGTATCATACGGATAAGCAATACTCATCATCTTCTATTTCTTGAAACAGGAAAATGGATAGGTCCTATAGAGACCTTGAGGCACGGAAGAGCAGGGCTAATAATTTGGAAAAGTTATACGCAGATATGTCAATGCAGAAGGAATTACAGGTAATATCGTCAGTCTCCAAAGAAATAACTGTTTCTTGATAATGTTTTATGCAACTAGAAGTAGAACAATCTCTGATTAAGAGGCTTTTTAAATGGACAGAAAAAGGGTCGCAAACGTAAGCTGCGTGAAGACGAGATACTCAATCCAAATGGTAAACCGGTATACAAATGGCGGGCCGATAGAAAGCGCTGAAGAAAAAGCTTTCATGGTTGTGTAGCTTCACATCTTTTTTCTGATCTCTACTAGAGTTTAAATTATACTAGTTTTTGATCTCCAGAACCTGCAAGCTTTCATGGTTGTTTACTTTAAACTTTTTTGTTGCATATCTGGAAAAGTGTTGCTAATGGGATTGACGAAATTGAAACACATGGAGCCAAAATAGTTATGATATCGAAGAGTTTGAATGTTTTGCCCTCGTAACGTAAAGGTCTCGTTACAAAAAAGAGACTGCTTATTAATAGCAATAGTTAATGTGCACTTTTCTCTTTTAATTTGGCTTTTACCTAAAATGTGCAAATCTTACTCTAAACGACTGTTGTTGAACTCGGTTCTTATTTTGGTCTTCGATTTTTTAAAGAAGACTTTTTCGATTTACGTGAGAGAAAAAAAGGTACGGGATTTTGAAATATACATGATTTGGTACGAGTTTAGATTTTGAATCAAATCCTAACATTAAAGAAAAACATCCCTCTTTGGCATAAAACACATGTCATACATGGTTTATGATATTTGCTGTTTTCTGCTTAAAAACAAATTAGTCTTAAAAATTATATAAGAAGTATCATAAAAGCCACTACTTAATTATGAAATAATCTTCACTATTAAAGGCATAAGACACATGTCGCCATGTGTTGATGATATGCGTTATTATTAGTACTTAAATTTAGTTACCATATCTCAAAAAACATATTACTAAATTATAAAATAAACTTATATTAAATAGGTGTTAAAAAAAAAACTTATATCAGATATGTAATTAATTATTTACCCAAAAAATTAATGATATGCACATATGAAATTAATGATAAAAAAATATCTGACTGATCATACAAAGAAAGAAAAAAAGGTGTGATACTTTAGAAAAATAATTTGACTGATCAAACAAAGAAAGATAAAAAAGTTGTGTTACTTTATTTTTTACAATTCAATGTAAATATGACAAAAACCGTTTATCCGTTAAAATTTTATTATATTTTCCGAATCAAAATTTAAATAATTTTTAATTTAATATACATATTACCCGCGAAAATTCGATTAACATTAGTATCATTACATTATTTTTATAACAATCTATGACAATATTACTTATATATTTATTCATAAACAAGGTTTACCACATTTTAGAACACTTGTCAAACAAACAAAAAAAAGCAAAAATAACATATATCAAAAATATTCAAAAGAAATGGTAACATTAAGTAAAAAATCTTAATTAACTTTGAAAGAAAAGAGAAAAGAAAAAAAGAAAAAGAAAAGAGGAGAGTGGTAATTAGTAATATATAATGTACCGTGCAAAGGAGGTGATTGAAGCTCTCTTACAATTTGCGAATGCCTATATGAGCTGTGGTTTCAACACCGCCCTTCTCGTCTCTTTCTCTCTCTTTCTTCATCTTCATTACCCAATTCCTCAAATTCTCCCTTCTTTCTCTGTCTCTCGGAATAAGGGAAGAGAAAGGTCCTCTCTTTT